>NC_056747.1:1239812259-1239875900 GCF_019279795.1 Protopterus annectens
TACCAGTGTAAAAACAGGGCCTGGCTTGACCTGTCTTTTTCTGCAATTAATGGAGAAACCACGCCTTCATTGTGTTGCACAGAGCAATGAGACTGTAGTGTAGGAAACCAGTGAAGATTTTCCTCCTTTAGAGACCTGTGCATCCTTTAGTATTGTCTGTCTTGTATTTTTCCCATCAGTCATGTTTGACTGTTGCTTTGCATGAGTTGTTTTGGTTTCTCTCACTAGAGGTTTATTTAATGGTTGGGTAGATCAGCTAAGAATGATGTATACTTTGCTTCAGAATGACTCAGGAGATTATACTGATGTAATGAAACAGAGCGATGTGCAGCAGTGAGAGAGCGAAGAAAAAAAAAACAACTGGCAGTGAACCTCTGCAGTTTAATGAATAACAAAAAGTTGGATTACTGCCATACTAATGATGGGGAAGATTTGGGTAACCGCCTAGGTGGATTGGCTCCTTGAACTGTTTTTAGCCAAGACCTAGGCACAAGGGAAGTAAAAGGAATCCATGTACATACAAAAAACATAAACGTATATCTCAGCAGTGGAAATACACATACCAAATAACAGAATATGCACAGAACATTTATTTATTGACTACCTTATTTACTTATTTTCATTTGTTAATTGGAGACAGTTACCCTTCTCAGTGGACCATTTTCAGGCTTAGCCTGGGAGAATACAATACAGAGAAGATAAAGCTGACATTTGCAAATAGATGCATGCAAAGTAATAATGTCGTTCGGCTTTTCCCAGTTAGGGGTCGCCACAGCAGAACTCTGGTCCTCTAATGATTGGCAGTGGATTTTTTACAGTGCCGAGGTGCCATGATAGTTACAAACTATCTATCAGTCATGTCAGGGTCTACTACCAGAGATTGAAATTGCACTGTTTCGAACTCCAGTAGGAGATGCCCACTAACACGAAAGTGCATTTCACCAAAAGTGCATTTTAGCGAACACCACTTGAGCGAATGGTTCCGGACCTTAGAGTTAGGGCTTGGGTTAAGGATAGTGGATAGCTAGTAGGGGTATCCACTATCCTTAACCCAAGCCCTAACCCTAATGTCCATGACTACCGCACCACAGTGGAGGAAATTGTATGTCCTCTATGGTGCTGTAGTCACGGACCTATGTCCTCCACTGTGGTGCGGTAGTCATGGACCTTAGGGTTAGGGCTTGGGTTAAGGATAAGTGGATAGGATACCTATCCACTTATCCTTAACCCATGCCCTAATCCTAAGGTCTGTGACTATCACACCACAGTGGAGGACATTGCCCGTTTACTCAAGTGGTGTTCGCGAAAGTGCACATTTGGTGAAGTGCAATTTCACATTAGTGGGCATCTACTACTGGATTTCGAAATAGTGTAATTTCGATCTCCGGTAGTAGACCCGTCGTGTCACTGTTATAGTACATAAAACTATAACTAACAAGCAGCTATACTTTAAAAAAACAAAATGGCAGCATTTAAAGTGTAGGACAAGTTTCCATAACAGTCTAAAAATGCATTATAAACAGTAAATATTGAATACGTGCAGTGTATATAGTTAGGTGTAAATGTGTAGCGATACAGTGAGATGTAAACAAAACAGTCCTAAAAAAAATTAGTTCAGAAACTACCTACACTCTAGGATCCAGATATACAATCCTGATCTGAGAAACGTCCATTTTGTGAAGTAGCCTTGTGTACTGCCAGACATAAGAGCATGGTTTACACTGTGTTGCAATGCTTCTAATTTAACACTGCGGAGGGTAGTATCCTAATTCTGAATAAGAAATAAAGTTGGCACAGGGAATGTACATTAACTGGATGAGTAATGGTTTGTAGTAAGTATTCTAAGAATATTATGACTAAAATAGAAACAGGTGCACTTAAGAATATCACACCATCTCTACAGCCGAAGATTTTAAAAATGGAAACTGATGATCCTGCAATATCTTTCTAGAAACTGTGGGTAAATACTTGTGTGGGGCGACCTGAGATGTTTCTAAAAAGCAGTAATCTGTGTGACATGGGAGGTTGTTAGAAAGGAGTGACAGGTGACTTGATGAAACAGTTTTGAGTTGGAGTGAAGAGGAGGAGTAAGTGGAAGAAGTGATTTCAGTGAGGAAGCTGATGTATAAAAAATCAAAGTAAAGAATGGTACTTTTCCACTGCATACATACAAATCCGTCAGGCAAGGGCAATGATACCTTTACAGCCTGCCAGTGTACCAAAAGGGCAATGATACCTTTATAGCCTGCCAGTGTATCAAAAGAGCAATGATGCCTTTATAGCCTGCCAGTGTACCAAAAGGGCAATGATACCTTTATAGCCTGCCAGTGTACCAAAAGGGCAATGATACCTTTATAGCCTGCCAGTGTACCAAAAAGGCAATGATACCTTTATAGCCTGCCAGTGTACCAAAAGAGCAATGATACCTCTATAGCCTGCTAGTGTACCAAAAGGGCAATGATGCCTTTATAGCTTGCCAGTGTACCAAAAGGGCAATGATACCTTTATAGCCTGCCAGTGTACCAAAAGGGCAATGATGCCTTTATAGCCTGCCAGTGTACCAAAAGAGCAATGATACCTTTATAGCCTGCCAGTGTACCAAAAGAGCAATGATACCTCTATAGCCTGCTAGTGTACCAAAAGGGCAATGATGCCTTTATAGCCTGCCAGTGTACCAAAAGAGCAATGATACCTCTATAGCCTGCTAGTGTACCAAAAGGGCAATGATGCCTTTATAGCTTGCCAGTGTACCAAAAGGGCAATGATGCCTTTATAGCCTGCCAGTGTACCAAAGCAGTCATTCCCATAACAAATGTCCAAGGTTTTTTCTTTAAGATGTCTGAACTAATGCTTGCTGTAGCATTCACTCTGTCTCAGATAACCAATTAGTACATCTCTCTTTCCTATATAGTCTGGTACACAGGTTCGCTGATCCTATACAACACTTTAATAGCATCAAACATTTCCATAGGTAGTTGTCTCTAAATGCCCAATATACCTGAATAAGGTCTCATCTTAAGTATCATTATGAAAAACTGTACAAGTTCAGATGTTTTAATCTTTCATAATAACTTAAATTTTCACATCCATGGATGCACTTGGTATATTTCCTCTGTGTTCTTTCCAATTTACTCATGCTTGTTTTCTTGTAAGGTTTCCATTTTGTTCCACTCTCTAGTATGAATCTAATGTAACTTACAAATGATTTCATCATGTCTAACTTCCTAGACTTTGTAAATTGCGTTGTACAGCCTATTGGTTTATAAATATTGTAAATTAATTGAGTGATATGATCAGAAATACCCAAAGCTGGGGCAACCCATATATCCAGGTCCTTAAATTCAGTTCATCTCCCAAGTCTGATATGCTTACGTTTTGATGTATTTATCAGTGTTGTTCTCCTGTGCCCAAAAGGTCAATTTAGTCAAGTTTTTATTTTCCAGACATGCTTTATCTGTAACAGATGTAATCAGTCCACCCATTTTCAAGTCATCTGTTTACAAACTATAAAACATTTCAGATAAAAACAATAAATTAGCTACAACCTAAACTAGTATGGAACTAGGACAGAATCTGGTGGGACACCCCAGCTGTAACCTAGAATTCCACCTGTTTGCTGTATATGTCCATCTTATCAAGATTGCAGAAATATCAGTCCAGTTATTCTAATTTATTGATAAGTGTTTTGTGAGAGTCTCTCCAAGGCTGAAATTGCCTATATAAATAAATTACATTTGCAATACAGTTTTTCATTTATATCTGTTATATTATAAAAAATCATGTTACAGGTAGTTATCAGTTTTCAACATATGCATGATGGTATATGGTTTCAAGTCCCAACCTTTACAATTCCAACTGTGATTGATTTATCCAAAATAATCTTCCTCTTGTTTTTCCACAAAAAAGTAAATGTATGGGTCTGTGTGACTCTGGGTTCCCTTGGGTTTAACTTGTTCATAGGTTGATACTAGGCTATCTGCCCTAGGGCATTTATAAGCCTAGCCAGAGTGTGTTTGGCTTTCACCACCCTTTTAGATTAGTTGACTGTGCCTCTGTATAGTAGGTCACAGAAGGTAGCCCTTTTTAAGGTTAGTTTACTGTACCTCTGTCAAGCAGGGACACAGAAGAGATCCCAGGGGTAAACTTACGATCTCCCATCCACTCGTCAAGATTTCTCTTGAAGAGGGTCAGTGAGGGGTTCTGCCTAACATGGATTGGGATTTTGTTCCAGAGTGAGGGGAGCCTCTGGGATCTGAATCTGTCCCTCCAGCATGTCCTATTTATTTCTGTGCTGAGGTTCAAGTCCCTGGAGCGTGTAGCACTAAGGAATTTGGATTTCCTGAGGTGAAGCATGTCCATTAATTGTGGGTTGGACATGGCTTTATACGTCTGACACAGATCGCCACTGAGTAGAGCTGGAGTTTCTTTAGCCGAACTGCATAGGGCATCTGTTTGAGCCCCTTGATCCTCTTGGTGAGATACTTTTAGGGTCTTTCCAGTTGCTGAAGGTGTCGGGTAAGGTACATCCCAAACGGGCATTGTACTCGATTATGGACCTGATAAGTGATGAGTAGAGGGGCACAATGACCTCTCTTGAGCTAGATGTGGACCCTTTCATGATAAGGTGGGCTATATAGAAGGTCTTTCTAACCACTTTGGCAATGTGATTGTCAAAGGAGAGATTGCTATTTACTTGGGTCTCCAAGTCCCTAATTACTTCTTCCGTACTTAATGGATTACCACCTATGTGGTAATTTGTGGGCACTTTGTTTTTCCCAAAGGGGTTGACTATGCACTTTTTGGCATTTAGCTTTAGGCCATGGCTCTGGCACCAGTTATCCATCTCTGTAAGACCCTTTTGGAGGATGCTTGTGTCAGTCGGAGAGTCTATTACAGCACCCAGTTTGCAGTCATCTGCGAACTTGGTCAGCCATAGCCCACCCGTGTTAGCCTGTACCTCGGAGAAATATGTACCGAACAAGAGGGGTCCCAGGACTGAGCCTTGTGGGACACCACTTGTAACTGGTTTAGTGTCTGACATGGCACCTGCTATTCTGACAATGTGGGTTCTATCCCTGAGTCAGTTTGCCACCCATCTTGTGACATAGGGGTTGATATTTAAGCTGATGAGCTTATTTATGATGCCCGAGTGGGGTATTGTGTCGAAGGCTTTTGCGAGGTCCAGGTAGGCTGTGTGGACTACCTTCTCTTCATCTATGGCTTTGGTAACTGTTTCAAAGAAGTCGACCAGGTTCAAGAGGCAAGATCTGCCCTTAACGAAGCCGAATTGGGTAGGATCCAGTGTCTGGAGGTTTCCAGTGTCTTTCTTTATGATTTCCATGATGATACGCTCCATAGCTTTGTAGACCAGGCTAGTCAAGCTTATAGGGCGATAGTTTCCGGGGTCTGTTGTGGCACCACCTTTGTGGAGTGGGACCACTGTTGCTGTACGCCATTCCTTGGGTACATATCCTCTAGTAAGGCTGAGATTGAACAGTGACTTTATATGAGGGTTTAGTTCTTCTTGGAGCTCGTGTAAGACGCAGCTCGGGACACCGTCTGGTCCCGTTGATGCTGTGTTTTTCGCTTTGGTGAGGGCAGCTCTCACCTTTGCATCTATGATCTCAGGAAGGCTACACTCTGTTGGGATAGACATTTGCTCTTTTGGGGGGGAAGGAGGGGAGAAGTTTGCACTGAAACTTTCTGCCAGGATGTTGGCAATGTCTGTGGGTTCAGTGTATTTTTTGTCATTTTGCACCAGCTCAGAGCATGTCTGGGAGTTGCCTCCCAGGTTTCTGACATAACTAAAGAAGGCCTTGTGATTATCTTTAGTGTCTTGTGCAATTTTTCTTTCGAAGCTGGCCTTAGATGATTTTATGAGGGATCTCGTAATTTCTTGCTAGTACTGATAAGTGACTCCTTCCCTTTTTGGGATTTTGCTCTGTCATGTAGTAGCTTTCTCCTTCCGTTGTATAGCTTATTTATGGCCGGGGTCCAACAGACAGGTCTCCTGCCTTTGGAGGAGTGAGTCTTGGTTTTATTTGGGATAGCATGCTGGCCCATGGGCTTTGAAGGATTCCACCTCAGTTTTGAGAAGTGTGAAGTTTGCTTTTGAGAAGTTCTTCACCGTGGTTTCCTTGGCTAGGGGTGGGGACAGAATATGGGTATCCAGTGAGATTTGTTTATGGTCTGATCTTACCAATGAGGGGTATACCTCTGGTGTGGAACATAGAGACCCCATGTTGGTGATGACCATATCCAATATGTTTTCCCCTCTTGTGGGAGTGGTGACCAGTTGTTCCATAGCATTTGAGTTTATAAATTCTAGGAACCGATGGGCGAGGGTGTTTGGGCTTGAGTAGTTTTCCCAATCGATGTTTGGGTAGTTGAAGTCCCCCAATATAACAGTGTTTGGAGAGACCTTCATATTCTCCAGTGTTCTCAGGAAAGCAGAGTGAGGTCCCTGTGTTTGGGAGGGTGGTCTGTAGCAGGCTACAAACTGAAAGGCAGTTTTGCCCACTGTTAGTTGCACATGGATGGTCTCCGATGCCTCGTACAGTGCCACTAACCTGGAGGTGTGGGCATCTTTGATAAATATGGATACTCCTCCTCCTTTTGTGGTTCGGTCCGAGTTTTGGGGCCGGAAAGCATGGTATGAAGTATAGCCTGTTAGTGCTGGGGTGCTCTCGGGAGCCTTGATCCAGGTTTCTGTTGCAAAGATATCGATATTCTCCATACTGAGGAGAGTCTCAAGTGTGTGCATCTTGAGGTTTAGACTTCTGGCGTTGAGCAGCATTGCCCTTAGTTTTTTTTTCTTTGTGTTGTCTATGGGGGTGGGTTTGTCTTTTGAGCCTTGCCTAAAAAAGGCACTATGTGGGAGGCAAGAGCCTTTGCCAGTATTCGAAAACCCAGGGGTGACAGGTGCAAGCCGTCCCTAGCGAAGCAACGTGGCTTGTCGAGCATGCCATCCCAGGCTGACAGACACTTTGAATGATACCAATACTTTAGCCAATTGTTAAAATTGATCATTTTGTCTTTATACTGTGGCATCATTCTTGGTGAGGGTAAGATGCTACTCAAGGTCAGGGTCATACCGGCCTGGGCTACATGATCAAAGAGCTCCTGTACGTCTTTTTTCATGTAGTCCAGGGAGGAACGTCTCAGGTTATTCACACCAGCATGGACGATGACCGAGTCATACTTGTACTTGCTTTGGAGTGACCTGAGTGCTTGTGTTATGTGGCGGATCCTGGCACCCAACAGGCAGCTTACAGTGACCTTCTCCTTGTTCAGCCTGGTGAGTGGGACATCAATGTGTCTGACAATAGTCACCTATTACAAGTGTATTAGGTGTGTTTAGCCTTAAGGGCTGTGACTGTGTGGCACACTGACTTTGTGAGCTATGTGCTACGTGGATATTGTTTCGTGGTAGGTGTTGCTTGGATGTCTGCTTTGGAGGTTTCTGCTGCTTAGGCAGATTTTCAGGTAACTTGCACTGCGGTGGTGGTGCTGCGGTAGCATTGTCGCCTCATAGCAAGACGTTGTCCCGTTCGATTCTCAGCTAGAGCGTCTTCTGTGCATGCTTCCACTCTCCCATAATTAAATGACCTAATAAATAATACATACAATGGTACTTAATTTAAAATTAAATTATTCTTGGGTCATTAATACTGTTTCTGTCTCCTCCTCATGTTTCGTTTGGGTCCAGTTGGTAAGTGCACAGATAATCTCAGTATTTGAAGTTACTTGAAAGTTTGTGTATTTCGGCTTTTCCCAGTTAGGGGTCGTCACAGCGGAACTCCGGTCTGCTAATGATTGGTAGTGGATTTTTACGTACCGGGTTACCAGCCCTGACGCACAACCTTCAATGAAGGCACGCCCCATTCACGTATGCCTCCACACAGAAGACGCTGTAGCTGAGAATCGAACGGGACAACGTCTTGCTATGAGGCGACAACGCTACTGCAGCACTACCACCGCAGTGTGAGTTACCTGAAAGTTACAATCAGAAATTATCACTCCCTGTGTGGAGCCAAACTGTATTGAATAAGATTCTGTCAACATATTTACAGTCTGTTGTGTTTGAGAATAAGTTTTGGAATCGTCACACAGTTTACCGATTTGTGTGCCTTTACTCCTACCACATGTAATATAATATATCAATAAAATGTCTTCATGTTCTGCTCAATATCTTTATATAATTTTTTTCCCGATTTTTGTCTCATGCAATGTATAATTGTCAGTACAATTTGCTTATTTCAGTTTCAAAGCTATAATTCAACCTCATTTCCATTTCTGTTTTATATCTCTCATTTTTATTATCTTGTTCCCTTTTAAAACTTGGCCATATTCCTTCTGCCATCTTTCACGGAGTACAGCACGTCAGTTTTACATGGTAAATCTTTTGCTTCCATGTAATGTCCAATGTGTTCCCTTTCCTTGTAGGTGTTTACAGTTTGTAATGATTGCTTTTCCTGAACATTTGTTGTGAGTAATTTCCTCACTAATGATTTGTAATTTGTATTTTTCCAGCCTGTTTCTGACCAATTTAAGACCCTAGCTACGATTATTTTTCCCTTCTGTGTTTCATGCAAGAAATGTGTGAATTCCTCTAGGCACTTGACTGTTGTGGTCTGTATATGCAAACAGTTGTAATGCATTCAGGGATGTCTTTATTGTCATAGTTACACAATCTACAATGTAGGTATTAATCATCAAGCATATAGTATTTAATCCCTATCATAAAAGCCGTGGTGGTGCATTGGTTAGCATTGTCGCCTCACGGCAAGAGGTTCTCCGTTCGATTCTTGGCTGGAGCCCTTTCTGTGTGGAGTCTGAATGTCCTCCCCGTGGTCGAGTGACATTAAAGACATGCAGGTAGGTGTGAGCGTGAATGGGCGTGCCTTACTTGAATGGGCGTTGGGCTGGCAACTCGGCACCTTAAAAATCCACTGCCAATCATGAGCGGACCGAAGTTCCGCTGTGGCGGCCTCTAACTGGGAAAAGCCGAAAGTCTTTTTCTTTATAACCCACACCTCTGATTTTTTTTTTTTTTTTTTTTTTTTTGTTTGTTAGATTGCCTATTACAGAAAAAAAATTGCCTTGACTAAACTGGTTTCTAATCATTGTTCTTTAACCATGTTTCACAAACAGTAACAGCATCAATCTTATGTGAATGTAGCACATATTTCAATAAAAAAAATGTATTACTAATGCTCCTTGAATTAGCAACCAGTGCCATCAGTGACAAGTTAACTTTCAGACCTAGCAAAATTTCTGCCTTGTATTTGTCAAACTATGATACATCTGCTGCAAAAATTTGCTTCCCTTGTTTTCACAAGTGGACAGCATCCTGTTTGAATAAGTGTACTCAAAATTAGGCGATATTCTATACATTTCCACTTAAAAATCTTTTTCACTATGACCTGTCAATTCTACTTTCTTTATGTGATTTGTGAAAGTACATAATGTACCTGTACAACCCATGTGCTCTGAGGGCTTGTAAGTTCCTTCCTAACAGTTAGTGAATCCTTGAAGATGAGATCATTTGTCCAAACCTGACTGACAAGATATATATAACTCTCTCAACACACTGTCCACTTTTTCTCATTTTCTCATTCTCCTCAGTGTTCATTGCTACTCAGAAATAAATTTATATCAAGGAAGTGTTGTTTGGTCATAACTGTTGTTTAATATGTATACACTACTAACTTTATTTTGTCTTACAGTGATCTTCACTGAAATGCTATTGTTTTTCTTTTTGAACCTGTATCTACTAGAAAACTGTATGGAATACTACTTTGTATAGACTAACTAGAAGATATGTATCCTGCATTTTACTGTATGTATACTGTGTTGTACTATCTAATTATTGTATATTGTTTGTATTTCTGTGGAGCTTTTTTTTCCTGGGCCTCCACTGAAAATGGGCTTCTGGCCCAGTCAGACTTTCCCAAATGTAAATAAATAAATAAACGTGAGTAGAAGATGAAAAAAAGTCCCAAAAAGTCACATACATTCTTACAGTGAGGTATTCTAAAGCTGTACTCGCATTTGTCATCTGCTAAGCATGACACTATTCAGTGTTCATACTCTCTGCAAATCAAGTATTAGTTCCTCTAACCGAATTCCCAATTGCTAGCGTATCGTCTGAATGTCCTACTTGTAAGTTCAATAATGTCTGCTCTTTCAGTCGTTAGAAAAGAATGATCTTTGTCACCATTTAGTCTCATCACTTCTGACTTCACCGCTTACTTCATTTGCAAGTGTACAATTCTCATCTGGCTGTCTTTGTACTAACATAGACTGAGCCATGTTGTCAACTTCCGTCTTTTTCCTCACCTTCCTTGTAGTAATGCCCTTTAATCCAAGTTCAGTTTACATTTCTTCCTTTTAGCCTGCCCCTTTCCTTTTTTTCTACCTTCTCTGTTGGAAAAATTCTCTCTTTTGTAGACTAAATGTTTTGTAATTAAACAGTGTTATTGTTCCATAAAATCTGGGTGTTGCATAATAAAGCAGTATCCTTTTGTTTAGTATAAATTTTCTTTGCACTATAGACATTTTTTTCCTTCCTAGTTACTTGTGAACGTTGCCCTTTTTTCTTCCATAAGCTTTGAATCTTCAGATTACTGGTACTTGTATCCTGAATTCCAAAGTTGCCATCAAAAGTATCATGTTTAATAGGTATCGAGTAATCTTTCCTAGTAGTGGGCACTTTTCTCCAAACTGTGTTCTATTTGTACTTTGCCTGGTATTATTTATCTCCCCACCCCAGTCATGAATAATGTAACCGTTTTCCGAGCTGTGCTAATTGCAGCAATGTGATCATCTTCAGTATATCTAGATCTGTTAATAATAGTAAAATCATCCAACTTTTGACATGAGGAACACAAGTTTCCAATGTTATGAGGTGTTATTTTTGCATACATTACACATATGTTCAGCAAATCGTTAAAGGCATGCTCATTTAAAGAATCCATTCTCAACTAAAAACAATTTAAAGTAAAGAATTTTAAAAGGCTCAAAATTAGTAACCACAGAATTCAAAAAAATTAAAGCTGTTAATAATAGTCAAATTGTGTGAAGAAATCGCACAATATGCAAACAAATATTACATTAATTATATAGAGCTAACCTTGTACACGGGAGTAATTCATAAAGTAGTAATGGTGATCTTCGGTACCTGTCACACTAAAATGCTGAAAATCCTTTGTCCTGTGTGAAATAGCTTCTGCTCACTATTATTTGTAGTTGTCCTTCATTGTAGCAGTGAAAGTTAGAGGCAAAAAATAAAATATAAATTAAAAGAAATCTTATCCCATTAAGCAGTTTCAGAATAATTCACCAAACAACACTAAATGGTTTCAGATAAGCACTAGGGTGAAATCCCTTTGTTAGGCTCAGTGGAGGAAAGAGATTACCATAACTGGATTGGAAGGATGTACGTTCAGTGGCAGCATTGATGTAAGAAAGGAGTGTAATAACAGCTGTAAGTGAGCTGAAGTGTGAAGGCTGCAAAACGGATGGTGTTCCTTTTTTGAAGTGAGATGTATGGAGTTGTAATGAAGGAAGAGCGCAGGAAGCCATGAGCAAGTATGAGATAAAAAGAGGAGGAGTGTCGAGTTTGACACTAAGAGCATGTCTAATGTTACATTTTGTGGATTTGGTCAATTTTAGTTGCATCAGATGTCAGGAAGAAGGCGTGATGGGATGGAAGTGTAGGGGGCTAACCACATGTTCATATTTTTAAAGGCAAAAGAAGACATAGTGCTTTTCAGAAAAAAGTAGAACAAAGCAGTATGTGAAGTAACATGATGAGCAATGATGCAATGGGCGGGACTGTTCAGACATGAATGCAGAGTGAACTTGCTACTGGAGAAGTAGCATGGTATGCAAATGATTACCTAATGGCAAAATTGTTAATATGCTAGTGAGATCCATCACATCTGCAGATGATGTAAGCAACCATGTTGGAGCACTTAACAAATGTATAAGATGAGCCCAGTGAGCAGTGGTGATCATCTATTCTGAATGCCAGGATCTTCCAATGTGTACAGCAGCTTCACTCGTGGTATGATGCTAGGAGTAACATTGGTATTAGCAGAGCAGCATGCATTAATTACCACCTTTGGAGCCAGTATCCCTAATGTGTGTCGTCACCTTCTGTGCTGCATATGGGTTTTACTAGTGGCTAACATACCATTACCTCCACTGCTAGGATAGTGTCGACTGCTGTACTGTGGAGAGAGACTCCATTTGGGAGTCAGCAGATATGCAACCCTCTGATCAAATCAAGGGGGATGCAGGAACTTATGTTAAGAATTTCACAGGCATCAACCCCATGAATGTGATACCATTTCCTTAAACATGGTGCTGTAGCATGCAGACGGGGTATATTTAGTACTGTCTGACAACAGAGGATTGAACCACTACTGTGTGGGCATAGTGAGGTTCTGGGGGTTATTGACTACATTCATACTCACATCAAGGCCCCATTTGTTCCATATGTAGTCTGGTAGGTCAACCAGAAGGGCTTTGGTTGGAGTGCAGTGTACAGGGTGTTGTATAAAGTGAGTATGTGTGCCATGTAGGCGAGTCCCATAATTTTCACATCTGGCACACTTGTGACCTTTCAGTGTTTTGTGTGGGATGACTTTCTAATGGCCTCTCCAGTTGGTAAGTGCACACATTGACACCCTATGCTGTTCCATGGATGCAGGCACCAGGCCACTCATAATTGTTTCTACTGTTGTATACTGCATTTGATGTAGAGTATGCCATGTAACTGTGGCTAATTTACCCCATCTTTAGCATGCAGACAGTGATGGAGATGGAATATAACATTGCACTATTGCAGATGCGTAACATCATTTTAATGTGTATTTGGACATATGAACGCTTGCTCCTGCTTGGATATTTTGGGTGACACACTGCAATAAGCACTAGAGGCCTGCAGTAAGATATCTGTCTATGCCATGCTGTATGTTATTGTGCTGTAAATAGTTTACAGTGTGGGGACTTTGCAATACCACCAGACAAGCCCCGTGGTACCAGTAGAGGAGGAGTCTGTTAAGGGCACATCAGATGATCCAGCTGCAGTGATGCACCATGAAAAGCAGATGGGGGGGTGCATTGTATTGTGGCATCTGGTCCACAGCTGTACACCATGAGTGGGCATTGCAGAATAAAACTATGCATGTTTTAATACCCCACTGACACTGGACTACATTGCACTGACCAGCTGTCTAATATTTCCAAATCCATTTAAGGCAGCTGGCACGGTCATCATTTACCGAGGTGGAGTAAGGCCACAGTGACAGGGGACAGCAAAAGTAATGCAAGTGAAGAGTTATGGGAGGTAAATGTAGTAGCCACATGTGTGGCTAGGATGCTGAGGAGAGGCAAGAATTACACCCTCTAGCCGTGTGATGGAGCTTCCTTGAGATTAACACTGTTCAGTTGTACTGTGTGACCTGCAGTATCAGAACTGTAGGCATTCTGTCAGTTAGATGGTGTACCACTTTGGGAGCAGGTAGAGGAACCTTACTGTGTCCACTCCATGGGTGTGGGAATAGAAGCCGCATCCATGACCTTGTGAATGGTCATGGCTAGTCATTGCACTTGATACGGCAACAGGGGAGTGGGATGTGTAGAACTCCAGAACCCTGACCATCTGGCCTAGAGGGGTTCTCCTGAGGTGGAGCCAGCAGAGTGTCTGTCACAAATGTGGAAGTTTCCTAACATAGAGGCAGAGGCATTCATGGAGAGTGAGTACAGGGCTGATGTCCCTGGGGTGGTGGTGCTTTTTTTGTGCCTGGTTTGTGACCTTCCCACTACATGGCCACTCTGGGCATTTCCTGCAGTCTAACAAATGTACCAGTGGATGCCAGGTGGGTAACTGCCCTCAGTAGGCATGCCTTCTCCAGGTCACTGTATGCCATATCAGTCTGCGTATGTTGCAGGGTGTATTGCAGCAGTTGTACTTCCTCATGCAGACCATGCAGCACACTAAACATCTTTGGCAAATGTGTAGTGACCATCTGTGTGCCTGGCTCACTCAACTCCACATCCACTGATTGATACCACAGGTTAGTGAAAATCCTGGAGTTATGGTGGTGGTCACCCACATGGCTTTCCCCTGCTTTGGAAGTGCATAATTGACATTAGTGAGTTATACTACTACTATCTGTGGTGGTGACTCCTGTGTAGTTTGGGTTGGTCTAACATGGACAGGATGTCCAGTGCTAAACAGGGGATACCAGAGGTTCATCTTTCCCATACACTGTCATCTCATGAAAAAAGGATGTTTGTGTGTATATGTTTTTTTTTTCTAATATTAGCGTTGCTGACAGTGTGCCATTGTGTCATGTGCATGTTGCAGCTGTCATGAATCATGGGTGACCTGCTGACATCAGGCATGTTCCAACCCATGAAAGCATACAGATAACATGCCTGTGATTTTGATCTTTTATCAGTGCCATGCCCATCACCACATGGCACAGGCTGCTACATCCCAGTTACGTAGCCCGTCCTGGTATTCTTGGAGGGAAGACGTGCATGTAAGTTCTGGTGAGTGTACCTTTCACACAAGTGGGTCGCTGTACTGCAGCAATAGAAGATGCTAGTATTAACCTAGTGCCTAGTCTACCAACTCCCAAACAATTGTTATCAGCCCAGGTGTTGCATCCAAGCCAGCACAAGGTATGAGGGTTCTGTAGCTTTCCCAAGAAAAGATACCAGGATGCATCTGGGTTGCTGGTCCACCTCCTGTAGTTGATCTGTCTTGGGCGATTTCCTGTCTCTTGGTCATGGGAGGCAGCATCCATTATAGTGACATCGCAACAAGTCTATACTACTGCCCTATTAAAGCCACCCTCAGAAACTTTGTCCTGCATGATTCCCTGCCACACCTGGTCTTGAATAGTTGTATTGTCCTGGGTACCTAGTTGCGGGTCTTTGTTTTACTTTCTGTATGATGCTTGCAAACACTTCTTTGTTATACACTTTGTATTTTTCTGAGCTGTGGCTTAAATAGGTCTTCTGCATATCAGTCTGCTATCATGGTTAACAAACATAAGAGATCACTTTGTTGAACTGTTGTACAGCTTCAGAATTTTATAATGCTAAAAGAAACACGAGTGATAATGAAAAAGTTAATGTATACATATTTTAAAGGAGAAAACTGCTTGTGATTGACTATATACCTGTGTACCCTCAAGTGGGGGCTTCACACCACTGGTAACAAAATATCTAAATCTGAGGTCTCATTATTGCAAAGAAAAGTGAATAGTTTTACATAGAAAGTAACTGTTCCCTTTATTTAGTACTCAAGTTGGTACATTTAGTTAGCAGGGGTCTGTGTGTTTGGGGTGGAGGTTACATATGTACACTCTTATTGGCATCTTTAAAGCATGTATATTCCACTTTTCAATATTAGTTTGCATTTCTTTTAGCAGTGCATATTCAGCTATATGACAGTTTGATGATATGATCTTTCAGTAATATTGTTTCATCAAAATGATATTTTGTAATGCTCTACAATTCTATGGACTTTTTTTCCTTTCTCTCTCTCTCTCTCTCTGTCTCATATATATTGACGAGTATTCAGGACTTTTTATTAATGTTACTGATATATTCATTTTTTTAAATTAATTTATTTTTTTACAACTGAAGCAGGCTTACGGAGGATTAAAGGCGTGAGTTAAGCTGTTCCCTGTAGTCCTCCTTTTGCCTGCTTTGTGATTATGAGCACGTCACTTAATCAGACACAGAGTCTGAAAAGATCCATGTGCATCATGTTTTACCCTGGTTAACAAATAGAAATAAATGTTAAAAGACTATTAGCTTCTTTAGTAAAATCATTTTATCAGTGATTGTGATTTTGAGGTACACATGATATTTTTGAATGCAAATAATTTTCATCCTGAGAAATCTCTTTTTTCATGTGTAGGAACAGTCTGGGGACCTAACTTAGCTGTGCTACCCAAGTCACAAAAAATGTCAAACTGTGTTGTCAGCTTGGGTGTTTTTAATTCCAGGACAGAAATCGTTTAATGTATGTGGAAGAAATAATGCTGCACTCTCACTGGCAGTGTTCTGGTACAGTAAAAATAAGTCTTACCATTAATGAGGTGGGACCTAGAACATGTAACTTGTGCAGTTTGATGGTGTCAGAAAAGCCTGAATCCAAGTCTTTTTAAGACTGTGCACATAGTTTGCAGAATTACTTAAATTGAAAGCCTTCTGTGATAGCTGGCCACACATGATCTCAAAGTTAAATCCCTTTCTGAATACATAACTGTGGTAGTAGAGCGTTGCTGCTGTCGAGAGGTAGTAGAGTGTTGCTGCTGTGGACTGTCTAGGTTATGTATGATGGAAACCTACACAAAAGATAACTGTGAGTAAGAAATAACCCTAGGCATTACAGATCACAGTGAGCATTGACACAAGTACAGAAAATACCATGGAACTGCAGGAAAAACTGTTTGTGTGGCTAATGGAGTGGTTTCTAAACCTGTTCAAGGATCACCAAGTTTTCATTTTGTCATTGTTTTACACTGTGCTAATGATTGCTGGTTACTTTATACAATGTGTCTGAAAAAGAAGAATCTTATTGTCTGGGTGAGCAAAAGGGTAGGCTGACAGATGTAGAGTGTTTTTTTGTAGAGCATTATATGAACGGTCACGACATCTTGCTTTAAAACCTAAGCAGGAAAATTTCCATGGTTGGTGCATATAGGACCCAGTCAAAAAGGCCATGGTTAAACACAGAACTATGCCTACAGTGGCATTTGCAAACTTCTTTTTATCATGGCATCATGTGAGAGACTGGTTTCCCCTGGAAGAGGAAAACAAATGACCCTCTACCATGAATCCACAGTGCTAATTTAATCTTTAATATTGCACTTAGGCCAAACAGCTTTGTACTCGTTTGTTTTGACAGATTTCTTTGTACATGTTTTGTCTGCTGTGCTCTAGACTTTCTTGATGGGTCCTATCTGTATCTACTGTAGGATTTTTCCTGTTTTTTCTACCGTGTTTGGTACCCACCCTCAGATAAGCCTATCACATGCTTGTTAAGCTGAATGTTTCAATTTATAGCTTTACTTTAGGTTCATACTAGGCTATCTGCCCTAGGACATTTATAAGCCTAGCCAGAGTGTGTGTGGCTTTCGCTACCCATTTTAAATTAATTTTGCTATGCCCTTTTTTGAGGTTAGTATACTGTGCCTCTGTCCAATAGTGACACCGAAGTGATACCCGGGGTAAACCTACCTATGCTATACTCATGAGCTGTAATAGAGCACAACTGTAGCTTGTTGGGCTGAGTGCATTGTTAAAGACCTGTGTGATGGTATGCATTTATGAGCAGGCTGCTGACACTTGTATATTTAAAAAAAAAAAAAAAAAATCTGATGTTCTTCATCCCACATTGCTGCAGTCCTAACACTTGGGTAGTCCGCTGTCCCAGTCGGCCCGAATACCAAAGTATATGGCTGACGTCAGTCAAGGCGCATTAGTCTGATGTCAGGACGTCAGGGTACAAATGCGCATGACCGACGTCATATCCTTAGTCTTTTTTGCCGCATGGTCCGATGCAGAAGCAGTTTTGCGAGTGCAGGTTGGCGTTCTGAAATTTTCTGAAGTCGGAGTTTCAGACCGAATCAAAGTTGGCTAAGTACCCCGTTGGGGAATATTTTGTTTTTTTCTTGCCTCAGTATTTAACCGGATGTCAGAAAAAGTGAATAACTGTATTTCTTGTGGGAAACAGATACCTCATAGGGATTACCATACCTTGTGTATACCTTGCTTAGGGCCTGAGCACGACGTTGTTGGATGTCGCTCTTGTGCTAGATTTAACAAACGCACTATAAAGAGAAGATTAGACTGTGCCAGGTTAGTTTTTGGGAAGCGTTGTAATTATAAAATGCCGTCGGATACTCCGACGCCCGCTTCGTCCAAAAAGCGCAAGGACAAAGCAGCAAAGCCTAGGTTGGAAGAACCGTCAGTCCCGGACGTCGGTTCTTTAGAAGGCTCAGTGGAGCCGGAGGTTCTGCCAGAAGTTTCTTTGGAGTCTCAGGGAGAGACTTTACTGTTACAAGATGTGTCCTCTCAGGAGGTAGGCCAGGCTGAAGGGGCTTCTCAGGTGGCTGTTCTTCCCTCCCTTCCTAAGGTGGTTAGGCCCTCCCCTTCTGTTTCCAAGGCTTCTTTGAGAGGCAGGCCAGGTTTAACTTCAGTGGGTGTCTCTCCTAGTTCTTCAGGATCTTTGCCTAAGAAACATATGCTTAAAATGGCAGAAGATTTGATTACTATGATTAGAGGTTCTATGCCCCCTCCTGATAAGAGGCCTATGGTGGAACCTGAGCTTGAGAGTTTTGAGCAGTGTTCGGAGGCTTCTGAGTCTTCGGCTGAAGACTTACAGGAGTTTCCTCCTTATTCTGATTCTGATGTAGATGATTCTACTCCTTGGCTTCTCCTCCTGAGGATTTTTCTTTTCAGAGACTCTTCATTCCATGAGGGAGCATTTTAAATGGGAAGGTCAAGATTTCTCTGATTCCAGGAAGAGGCTTAGGGAATTTTTGTTTTACCCCAGCATAGGCCTTTAGCTATACCTCCTGTTCTGGATGTGGTGGAAGATGTTTTTGCAGAGGCTTCCCTGAACCCTGATTCTTTGCCTCCTGCCCCAGTTAAACCGGATAGGTATTATAGGGTGCCTGAAGCTCATAAGTATCTTTTAAGAGTCCTAGGGCAGACCCAGAAACTGTTTCTCAGGGGCCTAAAGGTGTTAAGGCTTCTGTTGTTAAAAATCCTGTTCCTCCTGATAAAGAGGCAAGGGCTTTGGATAGATGGGGAAAGAAGGTGTATACTTCTTCCACTTTAGCCATGAGGGCTTTGAATTGCCAGTTCCACATGTTAAAATATCAAAATTATCTCCTTTCACAATTGAAGTCTAAGGTGGATGCTCTGGCGGAAGGTATTGAGTGTAAAGAGTTGCAGGATTTAGTTCATGTGTCTGAACAGGTGGGTAAGCATTCCTTGCAATGTGGTTTTGATGCTGTGCAGGCCTCTTCGAGGGTGGCTGCCACTGGTTCTGTTCTTCGCAGGCACGCCTGGCTGAGGGATCAGAATTTAGCTGAGCATGTTAAGACAAGGATTTTGGATGCTCCGTTACAGTCTGATGTGTTGTTTGGTTCGCCTGTGGAAGCAGTTTTAAAGAAAATGGAGGACAAGGCTAAGTCTATGCAGACTGTTAAAGATTTTTTGCAGGTTCAGCCTCCGAAGTTTAGTAGAAATTGGCCTACTAAGGGATGGACATATCCTTCTTATGATTCCCAGTCTAGGGGTAGGTCTAGTCGTGGTAGGGGCAGAGCTCAAGGTTCTTTTAGGCCTAGAACAGGGAGTTCACCTGCTCAGTCTTCTGGTGAGGGCAGGGGTCAGCCCTTTCGTAAACAGACCCAATGACCTGCCTTTTCAGCTGCCAGTGCTTTCTCGTCTGGCAGCACCTTTGGGAGGAAGGCTGGCACTTTTCAAAGAAAATTGGAGTTTAATTACCCAAGACAGATGGGTATTGGATATCATTCACCACGGTTACAGGTTTTATTTCCATACCTTGCCTCCTTTCAAAGGCATGCCAGACATTCCTCCTCTACAAAGAAAAGAGGCTCACAAGCAAATTTCTCTGTTACTCCAAATAGGGGCCATTCAGCCGGTTCCTGTGCCAGAAAGGGGCCTAGGATTTTATTCTCGCCTGTTCCTAGTACCAAAAAAGGGGAACACGTGGAGACCAATTTTGGATTTATCTATCCTCAACACTTATCTGGACATTCCCAAGTTCAAAATGTTGACGTTACAACAGCTTTTACCTCTGCTGGGCAAAGGTCGCTGGATGGTAACTTTAGATCTCAAGGAGGCTTACCTTCCTGTGCCTATCAGACTAAGTTGCAGGAAGTATCTGCGTTTTCGAGCTGGGAATTCCCATTATCAGTTCCCTGCATTGCCCTTTGGCTTATCTACTGCGCCCAGAGTATTCACAAAAGTTCTGGCTCCAGTGATAGCTTACTTCAGGCTAAAAGGAATACAAATCTATCCGTACTTGGACGACTGCCTGATTCTGGCTCAAGAAAAGGAAGACCTTTTACAGCATTTGGAATATGTGATAGCAGTGCTAAGATGCCTGGGGTATTCTGTGAACGAAATAAAGTCCAGTCTAGTACCCTCTCAAGACATGTGCTTTCTGGGTGTGAGACTGAATACAGCAACCCAGATGGCCTTTTTAACCCCGGACAAACAAAAGAATCTTTCCCTTTACTTCCATCAACTATCTCTTCAGTCCGGGCTGACTGCAAGGACAGTCCTTCAAGCCTTAGGGTTCATGGCATCTTGTATTCTGGTGCTTCCCAATGCCAAACTGCATATGAGGAAGCTGCAATGGTATCTCAAAAATGTATGGACACAGCACTGCCAGGATTTGGACACTGTCATTCAAATAATACCTTGCATTCAAAAGGAATTTTTGTGGTGGGCTCAGGAATGTCACCTAAACAAGGGACTCTCTGTGACCCGGCCAGAGGCGAGTCAGATTCTAACGACAGATGCCTCAGACATAGCTTGGGGAGCTCATCTGAATGGAAAGTGGATACAAGACAAGTGGCCTGCCAGACTACAGCATCTACATATCAACATGAAGGAGATGTTAGCAGTCCAGTTTGCATTAATGGCTTTCAAGGAGTTACTTCTTCCAGGGCAGGTGTTGATTCTAACAGACAACACAACTGTCATGTGGTACATCAACAAACAAGGGGGAACACATTCTTTTCCTCTATGCAGGCAAGCAATGATTTTGTGGGAGACTGCGCTCAGCTTGCAACTAACTCTTCAGGCAAGGTTTCTGCCGGAGCACAGAACTCCTTAGCAGATGTGTTAAGCAGGCAAATCATGGATCCCCACAGTGGAAACTGGATCTTCATGTATTTCAGAAATTGACAGTGTCATGGGGAACTCCAGACATAGATCTGTTCGCTTCTCCACTAAACCACCAGCTGCCAAAGTTTTGCACGAAAAGGTTTCATCACACAGCTTGGAAAGTGGATGCTCTTTCTTTCAGTTGGAAAAATCTTCATGTGTATGCCTTTCCACCTCTGCCTCTTCTCCCAAAGGTACTCCTAAAGGTCAGACAAGACAAGCCAAGGATGATTTTAATAGCTCCAGATTGGCCTCGGCAACACTGGTACCCATTACTGAGGAGTCTGGTAAGGAAGCCTCCATGGCCTTTACCTTTGATTCCACACCTATTGTCTCAGAGGGACGGTCATCTACTCAATGTCAAGCTTCACTCTCTTCATCTAACAGCCTGGCTTATTCTGTTTTGAAACACAGCAGGTCTTAACTTCCTCAACAAGTTTTGAATGTGATTATGGAAGCCAGAAGACCTAGTACAAGGAAAGTGTACGCAGAAAAATGGAAGAGGTTTTTATTTTGGAGTGCAGCAAAGAATTTGGAGGTTTCTGAGCCTAATTTGAGTGTGGCTCTTCAATATCTTACTGAGTTATTGGACAAAGGTTTGTCTTTCTCTTCCATTAAGATTCATGCTGCAGCAATTTCAGCTCACTATGATTGTGACCCACCATTGTTTTCTCATCCTTTGTTCAAGCAATTTCTTAGAGGGGCAAAGAATATAAGACCCCCACGTAGAGCTCCTACTCCTGCTTGGGATCTCAATTTTGTGTTGGAGAAACTTACTCTACAACCTTTTGAGTTTGCGGCTACTGCTGAATTGAAATACTTGTCATGGAAGACTGCTTTTTTGTTGGCCATTACTTCTGCAAGAAGGGTTTCTGAATTGCAGGCCCTTATGGCGGTTGAGCCTTTTCTGATTTTCCATAAGGATAGGGTATCATTACGTACTAATCCTTCCTTTATGCCTAAGGTGGTTTCTAGTGTGGCTTTAAACCAAACTATTCATTTGCCTACTTTTTATGCAGATCCCCAAAATAAGGGGGAAAAGATTTTGCACACTTTAGATGTACACAGGCAGTTGCGTTATTATTTAAGCAGGACTAAGGATTTTAGGCAGTCTCAGCAGTTGTTTGTTTCTTTTGCTTTGAGTTCTCAGGGCAAGCCTGTGTCAAAACAAACTATTTCTAAGTGGATTGGGTTTTGCATTGCATTTTGTTATTCCCATCATGGCAAGGAGATTCCAGCTGGGATTAGGCCTCACTCCACTAGGGCTACTGCCACTTCTACAGCATTTCTAAGGGGGGTGGCAACTAAGGATATTTTGGAGGCAGCTACTTGGAGTTCAGTGCATACTTTCTCTAAGCATTACCACCTTCCTCTCTACTCTAAATCTAGGGCTGGTTTTGCCACGGCTATTTTGCAGGGCATGTTGACAGCTCCTGCTTCTTTATGATTTGCCAGCCTCCCTTACCTCTGCTTTGGGATTCTACCCAAGTGTTAGGACTGCAGCAATGTGGGATGAAGAACATAGTACAGTTTTGTACCTACCATAAATGTAGATGTTCGAAGATCCACATTGCTGCAGTCCAATTTACCCTCCCTCCTTCCCCTCTGTGTTTAGGGGTGGTTGTGTGGGTGGGGTTGTACTTTTGTAAATTTGTATATATTGTACATATATTTGGTACAGGAGTGTTTGGTGTTTTTTGGTTTTGGCCTTATCTTTTTAGGGTCTTCTGACATCTGGGGCAAGAAAAGACTAAGGATATGACGTCGGTCATGCGCATTTGTACCCTGACGTCCTGACGTCAGACTAATGCGCCTTGACCGACGTCAGCCATATACTTTGGTATTCGGGCCGACTGGGACAGCGGGCTACCCAAGTGTTAGGACTGCAGCAATGTGGATCTTCGAACATCTACATTTATGGTAGGTACAAAACTGTACTTTTTGCCTTGATCATAGGAAGTTACTAGGCTATTGGCCCTGAGGCCCTTATAAGCCTAGCCAAGAGTTTAGCCCAATGTTTAGACAAGTCAGCACCCGATGCCCCTGTCCAGCAGCGACACGAGTGGAATCCAAGGGGTGTATTTTCTGTTTCCCATCCAGTTATCCAGGTTGCGCTTAAAAAAGGGTAAAGAGGTACCCTGCTTGTTGATGAGAGGGAGTCTATTCCACAGATCGGGGAGTCTCTGGGACAGAAATCTGTCCCACCAACAAGTCCTGTTGATGTCACAGACCAGGTTGAAGCCACACATACTGGTTACTCAAGTGGAGCTTGACTTGCGCATATGCAGCAGTCCCATCAAGGCGGGGTCCGAGATCACCTTGTATACCAGACAGAGGTCACCTCTGAGGAGTCTGAAACCGATAGGCTTTTAGCCTATCTGTGTATGGTAGATGTTTGAGGCCCTGGATTCTCCTGGTGAGGAACCTCTGTGGTCTCTCCAGCTGCTGCATGTGCTTATTGATGTACATGCCGAAAGGGATGTTGTACTCAATAATGGGCCTTATAAGGGAAGAGTACAGGGATGTTATGACCTCCTCCTTGTCCCTGGATGAGATACCCGTACTTATGAGGTGGGCCATGTAGAAAGCTTTCGGTACAATGGAAGCAGCATAGTGGTCAAAGTCGGGTTGCTATCAACCTGGACACCCAAATTCCTCATGACTGATTTTGTGCTTAGGACATTGTTATTAATGTGATAATTTGTGGGGATGTCACTCTCCCCAAAGGGGATGATGATGCATTTTTTTGGTATTCAGCTTGAGGCCATGTTTCTGGTACCAGTCATTTGTTTTGGTGAGGCCCTCTTGTAGGATGTCTACATCACTAAGGGAATTGATGGCAGCACCCAGCTTGCAGTCCTTGGCAAACTTGGTCAGCCATAGCCCACTAGTTTTGTCCTGCACCTCAGAAAAGTCTATGCCAAATAACAGAGGCCCCAATACCAAATCCTGGGGTACACCACTCTTTACGGGTCTACTGCTTGAGTTGCCTTCCCCTGTTTTGATTAGGTGAATTCTATCAGTGAGCCAGTTTGCTACCCATCTGGTAACATATGGATTGATCCCTAGTTGAGAGAGTTTTATCTGTTATGCCCGAGTGGGGAATAGTGTCAAAGGCTTTGGGTAGGTAAAGGTAGGTGGTGTGCACAGTCTTCCCTTTGTCCATGGCTTTGGTGGCTGTCTCAAAGAAGTCAACCAAATTGAACAGACATGACCTCCCCTTGACGAAGCCAGATTGTGTGGGATTGAGTGTTTGGAGGTTGCCAATGTCCAAGTCCATGATAATCCTTTCTATGGCCATGCAGATCAGGCTAGTTAGACTGATGGGTCTGTAATTTCCCATATCGGTGGATGCTCCACCTTTGTGCAGAGGGATGGCAGTGGCTGTCCTCCACTCAGCTGGAATGAAGCCGGTACTTAGGCTTTGGTTGAATAGGGTGCCTAATGGTGCTGCAAGTTCCTACCTGAGCCTGAGATGTTATTGGGTCCCATGGAAGCTGTATTTTTTGCCTTTGAGAGAGCAGTGATGACCTGTTCCCTAGATATAAGGAGAAGGGGGCAGGTACTGAGGATGTCCTTATTTTCTCATGGGGGAGGACAGAGGGGTAAAGCTTTCACTGAATCTGTCAGCCAGCAAGTTTGCTATATCTATGACATTTGTATATATGGTGTCCTTGACCACCGGTTCTGAACAGATCTGGGGGCTTCCTTTGAGGTTGCGGACATATGTAAAGAAGGCCTTATGATGGTCTCTAGTAGATGTAGTCAGTTTGGACTCAGTTTGCTTTGGAGGATTTCACTAGTGCTCTTATTTCCTTGTTCAGGCTAAGGAGACATTGCTTCCATTTGGGCACCTGCTCCTTCTTGGTCCTGGACAGCAATTTTTTCCTTTTGTTATAGAGCTTTATTGCAGATGTCCACCAGACAGGTTCACTCTTCCTTGTGGAAGATGATTTAGTCCTGTCCGGTATTCCTGATTCCATGCATCTATATAAATGCTCGTATAGTGCTTCAGTGTAGTTTTGGATATTGGTGCCAGTTCCTGCAGAGGGGGAGGGAGCTGTGAAGATGTTTATACCATCCCACAGGGCTTTGGAGAAGTTTTTATGCTTGAGCCCTGCTTGGGGGGGGGGGGGGGGAGTTGGGGGAGATGGTGACTTCAAAAGTGACCGCATTATGGTCTGGTCTTACCAGGGAGGATGATACTGTAGGGATGCTGCAGTGGTTACTCATGCTGGTTAATACCAAGTCCAAGATGATATCACTCTTGTGGGAGTATTGACTAACTGTTCCAAGGTGTTTGCATTGACAAAATCGAGGAATCTGTGGGCATTTGTGTTCTGGCATGATTGGTTCTTCCAGTCTATGTTTGGGTAGTTAAAGTCCCCCAGGATAAGGGTAAAGGGTTGACTTTCTTGATAGATTCGAACAGGTTCAGATAGGCGGTTTGGGCATCTTGAGTGAGATTTGGGGGGTCAGTAGCTAGCTATGATTTGAATAGGGGTCTTGTCAATGGTTAACTGCAGCTGGAGTGTCTCCTGTGCATCAAACTGTTTGACCAGCCTGGAAGTGTGTATGTCTTTAATATAAATTCCACCTCCTTTGGCTTTACTGTCTACAGTTTGGGGTCTGAATGTATGATAGGATGAGTAACCAGGTAAAGCTGGGGTGCTCTCTGTAGCTTTGAACCAGATTTCTGTGACTGCACAGATTGCAAGCATTCTTAACCGTGGAAAATGCTGACATTTATTATTTATTTATTTAACATTTGTTTACCGGAAAAGTCCGACTTGGAACAAAGCCAATTTTTAGCAGAGGCCCGGGGAAAATGCTCCAGATGCATGTCTTTTGTGTCGTGGGAGGAAATCTGTGCACCTGGAGGGAAACCCACAGGAATGCAGGGAGGGCATGTAGACTCCACATAGAAGGCATCCCAGCCGAGAATCTAACTGGAGAACCTCTTGCTGTGAGGCGACAACTCTACCGTTGCACCACTATACTGTCCATGAGTGCAGTTTCATGTTTAGACTCCTAGCGTTTAGTAGCATGACTTTTTTTAATTTGTGTTTTGCTGAAATTTTTATGTTGATAGTTTTAACCTCATCACTTTTCCTCAAAAAAAGGCACTATGGGGGAAGCAAGAACCTTTGCCAGAAGCCTGAAGCCCAAGTGAGACAGATGCAGGCCATCTGTGGCAAAACATCGTTGTCTGTCAATCAAAGCTTCCCAGGATGACCGGTACTGGATCCCCCTGGAGTGACACCAGAAACTAAGCCAATTGTTAGTCAGTCTTATTCTGTTTGTGTCGAGGCATCATTCTTGGGTGACTGTAGAATGCTGCTTAAGGCTAGGGACATGCCTGTCTGGGACACCTAATCAGCGAGCTCAATCATCTCTCTTCATGTTGCCCAGGGAGGTACGTCTCAAGTCATTCATTCCAAAATGGACTATGACAGAGTCATAACAATACCTGTTGTTGAGAGACTTGAGTGCATATGTGATATGTCAGATTCTGGCCTCTGACAAACAACGAACCTTGACTGTCTGCATATCCAACCTGGTGAGAGGCACATCAGTATGTTTCGTAACGGAGCCTCCTGTGACTAATATGTTGTGTTTATGTTGAAGCCTTGGTGGCTGTGAGACACAGGTGTGTGGACTATGCGTGGTATGTGGTGTGGAGAGCTGTGAAGATTGTGTGTTTTTTGCCTTGGATATCTCCTTTGTTTGGATATGTTTTATGTTTATGTTGGGGACCTCCGCATATGTGGGTATTTGTTGTGTAGTGTGGATAGTGTTTGAGGTGTAGTGATTGTGTTGACAACCTTCTTGGTGCCAGATGTACTGGCTTGAGAGAGAGCATGGACTCTAGGTTCCAGATGTACTGGCTTGAGAGAGAGCATGGACTCTAGGTTCCTAATGTAATTGCATCTGTCACACTAGGTGGTAGTAGTAGATGGTTGTCCATGTACATGAGGCAGTTGCTAAAGTGTCTCAGGATGCCCATATCAACCAGACTAGCAGGCAAAACTGTAGGAAATTGATAAATGGAAGTTTGCAGTTGTCTTTGTACAAATAGAACCTGTAACTGTTAGTAAGTGTGAAGTACAAAATATTCAGTGTTTAGTAGTGAGTAATGTAGTAACAAAACATTTCTGGAGTTATGTGATTCACTTAATAGGTACCTGGGTTAGAGCTAGGTGTAGAACTGAACACAGTTGGTTAGCAGTATTCCATTATTTCTGTAAAAGATTGGTAACCTGTAAAAAGCATGGATAAACTCTGTAGTGTTCCAGTTAAAATGTATACAGCTAATATTTGTGTTGTGTGTGTTCAAGTAGAAATAGTTTATTTTACAGGAAATGAATCAGGCTATTCAGTGTGACCATGAAATTTATTTTCAACTTGTGCAGCCATACAGACAATGGCTGCTGAAACAGCACCAAGAAAATCTGTTACCCGAGGGCACACATCATTGGGTGAAACAAACATGTTAATAAATGATGTATTTTGCCAATGCTATACCTAATCAGTTACCTAAAAAGTCTGTCAATTTAGCTTAGAGTATTAGATATGAGTTTTTTCCTGTAGTCCATGAGTCTAATTCACTCAGTCTGCATTTGGATATTGTTTGACTGAGGCAGTCACTCACCCAGGTAAGTGTTTCCATGTCTCCTCTGAAGTGAGGTACCAAGTTGTCAATGTTTTTGTGCTTATGAGTTTGAAATATGTCAAACAGAAATGTGCATTTCTAACTCGGAACTATGCACATATGTAAACAGAATGGATGATAGTGGTGATGCACCCAGTCTCCAGATGACTTTGAAATGGAGGTCACACTGAAGCAACCAAGTCATGTATCCTTAGTAAATAACACTGGATGACCAAAAGTGAGCCTTCTTGAGCAGCACAGCTATGGAAAGCTAAGAATTTCCATCTTGCAGAAATAACATTGTTCACATTTAAGGATTCATGCTTTCTATACCAAACACCATCACACATTATTCCAAATAGGAAATGGGTGATATAAAGATGGATAGTCAGGTAATTGGTAATGAATATAATGTGGAGGAGAGGTTTTAAAAATACAGAAAATCCTGCCAGCAAATTCTGCATTTTTTAATGCTTTACTTACCAGCACTGTATTGCCATACTGGTGATGGTCTACTTCAGCAAACTGGTCAGAGGGGACAGATAATCATAGCTGCTATAGGCAGATGTGGCATTGCAAGCAGCCTCTGAACTGGAACTTCAGCAAATGGTAGGGACTGGAATGCAAAACTGAGGGCAAATGGGTTGAACTTGAGTACAAACATGATGGTGATCGTAGCAATAAATTAGTGGGAAATCAGAAGAAGCTTAAAACTGAGAGAGGGGGAAACAGAGCAGATTAACAGCTTCAGGTATTTAGGGGGCAAAGTTGAGTCAAAGGGGCTGCAGCTAACTGGCACAAAATGTCAGGGGTAGTCTGTAATAGGAATACGAAAGAAGTTGAAAAGTAAGGTGTGCTAAACAGTAGTGCAAAGTGCTTTATGTATGGCACAGAAATCTGGACAGGGAAGGCAGAGCAGCTGAGGAAGCTTGAGGTTTTGGAAATGAAGTGCCTGACATGAATACTAGGATGTGGACTGTAAGACAGATGAAGAAATGAGCAGAAGCCAAAGTTGCTGATTTACATTGAAGGCTCAAAGAGAACAAGTTATTGTGGTTCAGGTACATAAACAGGAAGGCAGAAGACTGCTGGTAAACCAGATCTGGGAGAGAAAGGTAGAAGAAAGATGATGACAGCCAACCAAGAGATGAATTATGTGGGAGAAGGCTTGAGAAGGTGCATATGACTATCAAAGAAGGTAGGACAGTGGCTTTAAATCAAGAGAAGTGGCAACAGTTGATGCAACATCCTGATCCCCATGTAGAAATTAGAAAAAAAGGGTGGGTGATGAGCATCATCATCTAAAATGTAAACTGAAGACAAGACAGAAGTCATCAAAGTCAGCTGGTCTAACTGACTGTAAAGAAATAAATGATAAAATCCAGATTTGAAATTGTATTGCTGAAAAATAGATTTAACAGTTCATCCTTCCATTTAAAAGATTAACCAGATCCTGGGCCATGACTGCAGATGGAAGGATGACCAAGACGACTGTATAGAGGCTACCAGACAGGTGATAATTGCAGAGGAATTTCCAGATGGGCGATTCTCAATAGAAAACCCATTGTGTAAAGACTAGAATGTACAAATACCAAGACACTTACGCCACCCTGTCGTGGATTAGACTTTATCCAGGTCACTGCTTTGCCAGGTAGACCTACACTGGCCACTGCCCCATCTTAGTAGTGTTGCCCCTGTGCATGCTAATTGAAAGCTTGGGGTGTTAAAGATATTTCATCTTGTATGTTTTAACAGTCATTGCAAGGCTTCAAACAATGTAGAGACGTGAAGTACATTTGTGCTATTTAAAGATGGTATGAAGCATTTATAATAGATGCTGAATAAGCAACGTAATTAAGTCATTTGTTTCAGGGTGATGCCTAGAAGCTTTATTAATGAACAGTACTGTCTTGGTTCACTACTTTTAACTCCTTCCAAACTTGCTCACAACTGGCAACAAAGTTCCCAAGTAAAACATCCACATGCAAAGAACACCAGTTCTGCAACCATCTAAAATAATAATGCATTGCACAAACCATATTCTGCCTTAAACTTTGAATTTCTCCCACTGCATATCCTATTAAAGTTGCAGCTAATGCAGCAAGCCCAGTGCAAATGCACTTATGACATGAAACTAATCACTTCTAATTCTGTTCTAACCTGTACTCAAACCTCCTTTCTTCCTTACTAACTTAAATGTACTGTCATAAACCCTGTCGCTCCCTTCTCATCTCCTATGAATGTCTGTTCACAGTTGTTCATTTTTGCACTAGCCAAAAAGATGTAAATTGCATTTGTTAGCTTTTGCTACATCAATGTGGCCGTGTATTTGCTTACTTATGCTTTGGAATTTGTTTTTTAAATTTTCTTAATTCTGTATTTTGAATTGCGGTTACCTGAGCTGTTACTGTGCTTGGTCCGTTGTGATCAGTGCACTTTGCTGGTGAATGCATGTAAATAAAAAATAATTTGATTTAAGTAAAGGTTATTTGTCACACAAGTAATGTTTTTGATAGTCTGGATGCTTCATGACTTACTACAACTGTAAGTGTCACTATATTTTATCTGTAACTGCTTCTGACAGTACTTGCATGTAAATACATGCATCCTTTGTCTGGCTAGAAAATGTGCACTTTGTCCAAGAGTTACTTCATTCAAGCACTGTTTAGCCTTGAGTATTTGGAACAGCTCTCTGCAGCAATTTTACCTAGTCTTTTTCTAACTAGTTAGGGACTGCTGGAAACAGTTGTTTATTCAGAGATTAACTGGTGGCAGTATATGGTTAAGTAACTTGTTCAAAGTCACACAGTAAGCAAATGGAGGATGAGAGAGTCAAACCTGGACTACAGGAAGCCACTGTTAGCCTTAATCATTTGTGCTAACTGCCAGACCATTGTTTCTGTGCCCTGGCAGTTAGCAGCTGCATAGTGTACAGTTCCTTCGAAAATATTTATCTTCCCTTTGCGGACTTCAGTGAAGTTGGCAGAGGTATACTGTATCCAGGATGTAGGACTCGTGCACACATGTGATTTGCATACTTGCACATGTTTAGAACATGCCTTTCTGTGTGACTCTAGCAGGAGTAACCAGCATGAAACTTTATCTAACTTTTGATGTTATGTAGTCCTATCTCGCCATTATTCTTCACCTGTGGGTTTGGAGCCGACAGTCGGCTCCAACTCGGCCTATATACTAGCTCAAAAGTCTTTGATTGGCTGGCTAAGATGGAATCCCACAATACCATGCTCCACATCCCCAGATCTCGTTTGCTGCTTGTAGAGCTCGGACGTGATCTCGACTTGGCTTGGCTAAGTACCTTTTGAAAACTATTTTTCTTGGAAGTTTCTTGAGGAATCCTCTGATATTGTTTGATGTTTAATTAGATTTTGTGTGAGAGCGATTGCTGGCATTTCTGGTTCTCTTGTGTGTGCTTGTGCGTTTGAGTTAGAGGACCTAGTCTTCCCTTGTGTTTGTTCGTCTGACTTTGTTGTTGTTCTCTTGTGTGGAGACTGTTTTAATTAGAGGTCTCTTATCATTGTGTCTAGTCAGTGACTGTTATAGTAGGCGCTCGCTTCCTGCCTTTTCTTCTCTGTTACGAGAAAGTTGTAGTTCTGTGCTCAGTTCTATCATTTCTAAAGAGGAAAAAGAACATAAGCCTTCTGGCTTTAAAAAGTGTTCGAAATGTGCATATAGAATGTCTACTACAGACGGACATTCCGTCTGTGTTTATTGTCTTGGAGCCATCCACCTTCAGGTGTCTTGCAGTTTTTGTCACTCCTTTAGTCCTCGGGTGCTCCAAGAAAGGAAAAATAAGTTGATACTAAAGGGTCTACTAAAACCATCCTTCAAGGAAAAGTTAGCTTCGACTCCCAGCTCCGAGTCGAAGTCTAAAGCTTCTAAGTCCAAAAAGAGATCGCCGGCTCCATCTTTGGTCTCGGAGCCGCCCTCTAAGATTTTGGTTGTGGAATCTGCTTCCTCGGCTCCACCGATCTCGGAGCCGAAGGAAGTCACTGTTTTGACTGAACCTCGACCACTCCGATAATTTTGGAACTAATTCGGAGCCGGTCTCCAAGTTTAAGACAAGTCTCTCCAGATAAGAGGTCTGCTTCTCCATCGGTTTCCTCCAAATCCTCCAGGCTTTCAGATTTGGACGTGGATAGGGTGGTGCAGTGGCTCCTGGAATCGCCAGTGTTGGCTAAACTCTTCTCAGCTCCGACCCAGTCGGTTCCGGAGCCAGCCCTGTTAGTAGTACCTGCTATTCCTCCTCCGAGCGCATCGTTGTCTTCGGAGCTGGTGAGCTCCGCTCCGAGGGATGTTCCTGTGTCTGCTCAGACACCCCAACTGGGATTCTCTGTACCGACTTCGGCTCGACCCTGTCGGCTCCGTCCACAGGGTCCGGGACTCGAGTCTCTTCTGTCGGCGCCGAGGGGGATGACTCAGAGCACAGGTCAGTGCCGAGCCTTTCTCTGGGCGTGTCGGCAGGGGGGACTCCGGCCCTGGTCATGGCCCTAGAGGGCGGTCGGTCGGTCCTCAGACTCAGGGGGTCCCACCTTCGAGGCAATGCGGAGCATGCTGGCTGGTTCAGCTACCTCCCTCGGATCGGTTCTCCCATCCCCTACTGCACTGCCGAGTGCTTCTGACACTCCTCTATCATTGGACAGTAGGGAGCAAAGGCCTAAGGACACCCCCCATGAGTGTTCCCCTTCTTTCTGAGGAACTCCCCAGAAAGAAATCTTGTAAGAGGAAGCATATAGACTCCCAAGACGAGTCCCTCACTTCAGATACTGACCTCGAGGTGTCGGAGGGGTCCCCCAAGTCTTCCTCTGAGGATGTTTCGTTCTCCGAAATACTGGAGATTTTGAAACAAAGAGGAGACTTGCCTTCCAAAAACCCCTCCGAGGAGGAGTCGGTATTCCTTAAGGCCTTTGGCACCCAGCCTTCCGCCTCCTAGGTATCTCCACCCTTCGATGAGCTCCTAGACTTAATTTGTCGAAGGGTGTGGGAGACCCCTGACTCAGTGGAGCCTGTCCCTCGACGGCCGAACAAATTCTTGTCTGTCCCCCAAGGGAAGGAATTTCTGACAAAAGGAACCCCAGTAGATGCTATGGTGGTGGCGGCCGCCACACAGAAGGAAGTTGCGGAATCTTCCTCTACGGTTCATTCCCCGAACAAGGAGTCCAGGATGATGGACCGCTACGGGAAGCGTACCCTTTTCTTTAGTGACCTTTACCTTGCGGTTGCTGAATTACTTGACTCATTTCACGCGGCTCCAAAGAGATCTCCTTAAGGAGGTAGGAGATACTCTCAGGAGTAATGTTCCTGAGACAGTGGCTCAAACAGTCAATGCTCAGCTTTCCACCCTTAATTCTATTGCGAACTTGGCCATGCGACTAATCTCGTACGCGGCTGAGGGAGCGAGTAGGGTGGCCAGTTCAGGAGTGGCCCTCAGAAGGCAGGCCTCGCTACGCCTGCGTCACTTTGCAGAGGCCTTTAAGTCTTCCTTTACTGATGCCCCTTTTGACGGTTGCTCCTTGTTTGGGACTAAAGTAAAAGACACACTCACCAGGTGCAAACAAGAGGGTAAGACCTTGTCTGCCGTGGGAGTCCGTTTTTCCCTACCGTCAAGACCTTATCCCAAGGCTCAGCGGGGGGGAAAGATGTGGTTCAGAAAATCACAGAGGTCGTTTCCTGAAGCTCAAGGTGAGACCCCCCCTCGAGGCAGAGAGGGGGGTCATACTCTGGAAGATGCTGCCCCAGAGGCAGAGGGGGCCCTCGCAACTCGGGGGACCAGGATTCTTTCCATGGTCCCCCATGCTCTCACTCTTGAGGGTGTGCCCGGCTGCGCTTCTCCGGAGCCAGTCGGGGGTCGGATTTCCCATTATCCGGAAGCCTGGGCGAGCATAACCCAGGACAGATGGGTTTTAGGGGTAATCGCCGGAGGTTACACCATTCCATTTCACTCCTTTCCCCCTACCCCCAAAAGGATCCCAGACCCACCACCCGGTCAAAGGGACCAAGCAGCATCAGAGGTCTCTCAGCTGCTAGAAAAAGGAGTCATCCAGCTAGTCCCCCAGACCAGATCGGATTAGGGACCTACTCAAGATTCTTTTTGGTGCCGAAAAGCACGGGGGACCTGAGACCCATTCTGGATCTCAGCCGACTAAACCATTATGTTCGCAAGTCCAAGTTCCGAATGGTCACACTACAATCAATTCTTCCACTGTTGGCAAAGGAAGTATGGATGTGCTCCATCGACCTGAAGGATGCATATTACCACATAAAAATGGACAAAGCATCCCGATGCCATCTACGCTTCCGGCTGGGAGCTAGACACTCCAGTTTCGAGCCCTGCCCTTTGGTCTCACCACAGCCCCCAGGGTGTTCACCAAATGCATGGCAGTGGTGACGGCTCACTTGAGGCGTCTAGGATTCCAGGTGTTTCCTTACCTGGGCGACTGGCTCCTAGCCGCCCCCACCAAGCATTTACTTTGTCAAAACAGAAACTATACCATCAGCATTTGCTATCAGCTAGGCATCACAATAAACTGGAAAAAATCTGCCTTGCTACCCTCACAGCATGTCTTATTTATAGGAACAGAGTTGGATACTATTTGGATGAGAACATTTCTGCCCATGGAAAGGATCACGAGGTTACAAGGGTAGGTTCAGAAGACGATACCTTTGACACGCGTAAAGGCAAGGCTAGTGCTGCAGCTACTAGGCATGATGGCATCCACTATCATGATGGTTCTTTTAGTGAGGCTGCACATGCGCATATTACAGTGGCTCCTGTTCGCCCAGTGGTCCTTTCAGAGTTTGCCTCTATCTCATCCCATCTTGATCACAGACATATTCAGACAGGATCTGAGTTGGTGGCTGTGCACCGACAACCTAGTAGTGGGGAAACTGTTCTCTTCACCTGACCCGGTAGCCACAGTGACCACGGACGCCTCCCGGATAGGGTGGGGGGGTATTATCTCGGCAGGTTGGTCCAAGGTACGTGGCAGGAACACGAGATGAATTTGCACATAAATGTCCTGGAGATGAGGGCAGTGCTCCTAGCGTTGCAGGCGCTACAACATGTCCTCCTGACCGGGACGATTGCGATACACTCGGACAACATGTCCGTAGTGTGGTATCTCAACAAACAAGGGGGAATCCGATCATATCCACTATGCAGGGAGGCTATGAGAGTGTGGAATTGGGTGATAGCTTCCCACAGGACCTTGATAGCAACGCACATTCTGGGGAAAACCAATGTGATTGCGCACAAGTTAAGCAGGGCTATCCTTCTGCCCTACGAGTGGTCCCTGAACCGCCAGGTCGCAGATGGCATATTCAACAAATGGGGTCAGCCTTGCTGCGACCTATTTGCCAGCCCTCTCAATGCGAAATGCCACGCATTCTTCTCACTGATACACCTCCATTGGGGGGACATCCAAGGGACGCTTTGCACACATTTGGCCCTCTGGTCTGCTATATGCTTTCCCTCCGTTTCCCCTCATCTCGAAGGTGATTCAGAAAGCACTATCTCTGGAAAGCAGATTGATTCTGATCGCTCCATACTGGCCTCGACAGGTATGGTTCCCCTTTCTCCAACAGTTTGCAGTGGAGCCTCCTTGGACTCTGGACGCTCGTCCGGACTTACTGACACATATGTCGGGACAGCTCCACCCCTCCCTGGAGACCCTCCGGCTGACTGCCTGGCTACTCTACTTCCGACCATAGTCAGGTATCACGATTTTTCTCCAAATGTAGTACATATCCTTTCATCCTCTCACAAACCAGCCACTAGGAAGATCTATTCCAGTAAGTGGAAAAGGTTCTCAATATGGGCACAGTCTAAAAATATTGACCCCTACACGGCTCCCATCAACACTGTGCTAGAATTCCTGTCTCAACTATTCTACCAAGGGTCAGCCCCAGCCACCATAAAAGTTCGACTAGCGGCCATCTCTAATTATCATGTGGCTCATGAACCCAGCTTAATGGTGCACAGACTGTGTAAAGCCTTCATGAAAGGCACACTACTCCTTCGTCCCCCTGTAGCTCAACCGGTTATGCCTTGGGACCTTAATTTTGTTCTGCAGGCGCTCACTCTTGCACCCTTTGAGCCTGCTGCTTCCTGCGATTTGAAATTTCTGACATGGAAATCAGCCTTTCTAATAGCCATTACTTCTGCCAGGAGGGTTTCAGAGCTGCAGGCCTTGTCAGCTAAGCCCCCTTACCTGGTTTTTCATAAAGACTGGGTCTCCCTCAGGCCGAACCCTACCTTTCTTCTCAAAGTAGTGTCACTGTCTAATATTAATCAATCCATCGAACTGCCAGTATTCTTTCCCAATTTCTCTGACAAGGCTATCAGTTTCATACGTTGGACGTTCATAGGCAACTCCGCTTTTATCTACACAGGACTAAAGAATGGAGGAAATCAGATCAACTTTTCATTTCATTCTCAGACAACCGCTTAGGATCAGCAGTGTCCAAAGCAACCATTTCTAGATGGCTATCCGGTTGCATCTCCTTTATTTACCAGACAAGAGGCAGAAACATACCCTTTCCAGTCTGAGCACATAGTGTCAACGTCTACAGCATTTCAAGCCAGACTTTCCTTGGATGATATATGCGCAGCTGCAACATGGGCTTCTCCTCATACCTTTGTGTCCCATTACAAATTGGATGTGGTGTCCAGGGGCAGGTCTTCCTTTGGCTCCACTGTGCTCAGGAGTATCTTTCATTGAGCCACCCGGGATATAGGTGCTAGGGACGCTGTCCCACAGGTGAAGAATAATGGCAAGATAGGACTACATAACATCAATTAGTTATGCACTTAACGCTAGATGTATGTAGTCCATCTCAACATATATTCTTCATTACCCACCCACCGTCCCCCTGCCTGGAGAATTTGGAGGATCTCCTTTGATAACCCTGGTATTAGTCCCTTTAGACAACTTGTTGGACCTTATCATCTTGGCTGTGGATCTGTGTGTGTGTGCATTGCACAAATGGCTTTTGTTGGCAGCAAACTAGATATGGGGATGTGGAGCATGGTATTGTGGGATACCATCATAGCCAGCCAATCAAAAACTTTCGAGCTAGTGTATAGGCCGAGTCGGAGCCGACTCTCGGCTCCGAACCCACAGGTGAAGAATATATGGCGAGATGGACTACATACATCTAGCATTATGGTAAGTACATAACTAATTGTTTTAATTGGTCCAGATGGAGTTTGAGTGAAATAGAACAAGGGGTGCCAGTGAGATGGACAAACTCCGATCCAAATCACAAAAATTATGACTTTGAATTTAAATTTTCATAGTGGTTATCTGTGGCCCAGTCAGAGAATACTTCAGAGATGCTAGGTAGAACAGGATGAATGGATATGCAGTTTGGGCTGAGGTGTGCAGAACTAATAAAATCATTATGCATAATGTTGAGAGATGCTGGAAAGTGATATAATTTCCTCTGGAACCTTGAGGAATGTCAAAGGAAGTTTTTTAAGAAATGAGGAAGTAATGCAGAATATGACCGCGTAATGGCGATTTTAGAATGGTTATGTGAGAAGTTTTGGAGAAAGCTGTGGTTAGGATTGTTCCACTTGGTGTACAGAGATGACAGCAGTAAGAAATCAATGAGTCTTGGAAGGTCTTTGATCAGTAGTGAACTGAGGAAGTGCAGTGGGTTTTCAGTGCTCTATGGAAAATTTATAGTAGTGTGGGGTGAAAATAGGTGCATTAGAATGGTTATTAATCCTAGTGACAGATTTTTTTTCAGGGTTTTTATATAGGAAACAAATGGAAAAAGGCCTGTAACTGCATAACTTCTACTGGTTGCTATCCATAAATGCAGGAGCCGTGGTAGCCTACGTAAGAAGGGTGAGCATAAAAGAGCTTGTTACAATTATAAATGAAAATGTGAGTCCATACTACCAGCAAGACAAATTGTAATGTGACAAAGGCATGACAGAGCTATAGTCACAAGACTCTGAACAGATATTGGTGTGAAGTGATGTTTTATGACCCCACATCTCTCATGTCACCTGCTAATTTACATAATTTGCTACAAGGTAAACACACAAAGGAATATAGTTTGTCATGGCATTTGTCAAATGTTTTCTTTTCTCCACTGTGTGGCAGATGTAGACAGGGAATACAAATTGCAGAACTGACCATATTCTCCCCAAGAGGGAACCTCAAGATTTAGGAGCCTGAGAATTGTCCAGTCTGTATATTGACCACTGAGGGAAGAAATGGTATTAGCAGTTGTCTTAAAAATTCTTACAATACATAGATGTTAACTGTTTCTGATTTTGCAGAATGTCTCTGATTTTGGTAGATATTTTTGTCTCACATAAAATGGTTGATTTTGTTTTGGTAAATCACAGAAGAGTAAAGACTGTCAAAAATGCCAGCCATTAGAGTTTCATACTTTGTAGTTCAGAAAATGCATGTTGATGCAAAACCTGTTTTAGCAACCTTTAAATGAATTGGAGTAATTTATAAACAAATATGTCCCCGATTTGTCATGTGCCCCCCAATTATTGTATTGGCTTTGTTTGTGATTCTTTAGCAAAGTATGTTAAAGTGGCAGCCATTTGTTAGCATATTAAATGAGGCAGAATACAATTCTGTACTCCATTAACAGTTTCACACACTTCCAAAAGTCACACTTCCAAAAGTCTGCAGGAACGAGAATAAGGTTGTTCTTAATGTTCCTCTGGTTATAAAGTGACATTGTTCTTTCTGACACTGTGCTACAGCTCTTTTTTATTTGTTTGGTAGCAGTCTGTTGCTTGCTTCTTTTTGTGTGTCTTTATTTGTCTGAACACAAGTGACATACATATTACAAGTGACATACATATTTTTCCCTGTAGGATGGTCATATTATAGTCATTTTATGTTGCTGGGCATTTCTTGCATTATAGCTGTTATTACTGTGTTCGGAACTTTGTTTTAATGACTGAAAGCGACTCTTGACAGCAGTATTTGTGTAGTAAAGCTAAATATTGCTGCAGTTGTAGAAATAAAGCAGATAAATCTGACATTGCACTCAGTTGCCCTGTACGTGTTCCAAGTAGCTGTTTCAACTTTTCCTGACCTTTCTTCTTGAATCTTTTCCACCAGTTGGCAGAGCAGTAATGTCCTACATTATTACTTTGAGATGCAGCATAGGTCCTGGGACTCTGTTGCATTGAACTTTCCTCCAACCGCAGCAGAATCCTTGCACCTCCTATAGATATTGAAAAGTATTTTGAGAGTCCCAGTATCAGTGAAGCATACTCAGCACTGTGGTAAAAATGTCTGCCCAAGTTTGAAATAACTAGTGCTTGGCTTAGTATATTATTATTTTTCTATTTGTTTGTAATACTGCACATTTATTTATTTGTTGACTGATTTCCTTTACTTCGCCCAATGGCATGTAGTAATAGTACTTATGATAAGTGTGTAGCTTTTTCTGGATTGCTTAGACCACCCCAGGGAGGCTGGTCCTCCTCTTTTCAGAAACTTTGTAATACAAAAGAGATAGTTATGCTGGCACCACAAGCATGAGTCAGTAGAAACAAGTTTCTTAGACATAGTTCTTGAGAATAATGTTTTCATGTTTGTTAATAACTATTATTTACAGAAATGGGGGGTTGCTATGGATACCCCAGTAGCCAACACCTACGCCAACCTTGTAGTATTTCATTGGGAAAAGCACAATTTATTTAGCCATCCATCTTTTAAAAAGGTAAATCTCTATAGGAGGTTTGTGGATGACATTATTATTCTGTGGGAAGGGAACATTATGGAATTCCAAGATTTTTTGACTTACTTAGAATCAACCACAGAATTCTTGAGGTTTACAATGGAATGGTCCCCCATGACCATAAACTTTCTGGATATAAGCTTGACCCTTATGAGTGAAGGTTATATAGAATATACACTTTACAGAAAACCCTGTTGGAAGAATACTCTATTGAATTTTAACAGTATGCACCCTAGGTATATATTTCCAGGGATTATAAAAACCCAATTTTTCAGGTTGAAGAGGCTATGTAAGAATGAAGATTCATTGTTTAAAGAAGCACATAATATGCAGAATTTGTTTATAGACAGAGGTTTTGACATTGAATTGGTAAGTAAGATAAAAGATCAATAATTAAGTTCACTGCAGCCTGAGAGTCATGTTTATAATGTTAATACTAGGATAAATAATAAACATTCTGACAGAGGTATAATGTTCAATATGCAGTATACGAACGACAACAATGCCCTAAAGAACATCATTAGTTCCAATTGGAATGTTCTTACATTAGATGACACGGTTAAGACTGTAGTGGGGGCTAGACCTAGGTTTACCTTCAGGAATTCCCTCAACTTGAAAAGGATGCTATGCTTTAAAGAGAATAGGCACACCATTAGACATTATGTTTATATTCCAAGGTCAGGGACTTTTCCATGTGGCAAATGCAATATGTGCCAGTATATAACAACCGTACAAGTTTTTGAACATCCAAACATGGATTTTACATTTTCTGCTAAATGCAACACTACATGTGACACCAAAAATGTGATATATTTAGCTACCTGCCTGCAGTGTGATGCATTCTATATAGGCATGACTAAGAGGAAACTTAAACAGAGGATCTACAATCACGTCTATGATATCAGGAAACGCAAGGAAACGAATGCTCTGGCCAGACATATTCTCGAACATGAACAACATATGTTTAGCTTTAGGGTGCTACAAGTAGTACACATAAATAAGAGATGGGGTGATAATGTGAACTTGTTAGCTACCACAGAATTAGATTGGATTTTGAGGATGGGGGCACATTTACCCCCTGGTCTAAATCAAACTATATCTCTGAAACCAATCTTAGAAGCCAGGGTATACAAATAAATATTAAGATAGTATATATGGACGTAGTAGCAATGCTACCCCTTATATCCAAATATATTTTACTTTGTGAACCAGAGCATTCATTTTTTGATGCATAGGTAGTTCCGCATCTAATTTATGGATTTATTTGATATTCATAATTTTTGGACAAGCACATTTCTGGTCACATTGACACATGTTTACGGCCTGCCCTTGATATAGTAAATATTCTTTAAAGTTTGCATAAGTAAGTGTTATACAGAGTTTTTTATGAGGTTTTATGAAGTTTTATGAGGCCTTTATATAGTTTCTATAGTCTTTATATAGCATTAATGAGTCCTACACTATTGATTATTGTCATCATGTTTTATTTTATTTATTGCATATATATTTTTTATTTATTACATATACCTTATATATATTTATAACAATGGTTTTAGACATATGTGTTTTTTACATATTTATGTATATATTTCATTTTGTTTTATTATGAACGGAATAGGAAGTTCATATCATTTTTTCATTAATATGATGTACATTCATTACATTATACATATATATTGATTTTATATGTATACTAGCATAATCCAGTTTTTATATAGACATTTATAGATATATTATTTATATTCATATTTATTTATTGAAATAATGTTTTATATATATACTTTTATATATATATCTACATCACTGTATAAACGTATATTTCATGATCAATTTATTTGATTTGAATGGTGTTCAACCGAGGGTATTCATGAGATAGACACTCATTACATACAAATGGTTTCACAAGCTCTATGTATTGTTTTAACCAGATTAAGCTTTGGCTTGCCCCTTTTAAAAGATGTTCTTAACAAGAATGATTGATTGAATAATTGCATAATACGTTGGTTCCAATCTGTGTATATAAGTAAGAATGTGAGCTCAGTAAAATAGATCTGAAGAAGCGTACTTAGTACGTGAAAGCGCTCATCTGTTTGTTTGTTTCGTTAAATAAAGGTGATATTCCATCATTGGTGGTGAGTTCTGCAGTATTTTTATCACATAGAAACAAGTTTCAGTTATATTAAGCAGTTCAGCACTTTCTTCCAGTTAAAGGACTTCTTCAGAATCGAGTGCAACTTGTCAACGCGCACACATTTATACAGTGGAATAGCTGTGTGATGAATATTCAAGTGACAGTCATTTAGCCCTGGGGGTGTTCCTGCATCCAAACCTTTTTCTGGTAAATGTTTTCTTGTTTGAAGTTGGAAATGCCAAAAAAAATCAAGGAAACACTTCTGAGAAAAATGCTGGAACTTATAAATGTGGCTACTGACATCAAGGTAAATTTATAGGAAAAGGCGAAACCACTGACATACAGGCAAGAGAGCGAATAATAACAGCTGTAAACTTTTATAACTCTGGCAGTAAAGGGGTGATTTAACTGGCTAAATTCAAAACCTGTATTTCATTCTATGTCGGGAGCACTGAAACAAGTTTCAGAAAAAGAGTATGTGAACATTTATATGATGAAACCAAGGAGGAGACTAATGATGTTCTTCGTGTTTCACTGTTACAGTCATTACATTTGGGTTATTTGCTTGCAGGTAGCCCTCAGTCGGCCTGATTAAGAAAGTCTTTGGTCCTGTGTCAGTTGCTGTCACTTCTTCCATGACGTCAGGTTGCCAGGGGTATAAAACATGCAGCCGACACCATTACATCAGTCTTTCTAGCCGTGCGGTGCCCGAAGCAGAAGCAGTTCACAACTGCTGGTCGGCCGACTCCTGAAATTTTCATTTTCGAGTTTCAGAACCGAAGTCTTCAACTAAAGCTAAGTACTCCATTGGGAAACTTTTTCTTGCTCCTTACCGATGTCAGTAAAAGTTAATAATTGCATTACTTGGAGAAAGCAAATACCTCATAAAGATTTTCATTTGTACTATATTCCTTGCCTAGGCCCTGACCATGACGTACCTTGCTGTCGGTTTTGTGTTTTATTTAATCAGCGCACTATGCATCGTCGATATATTTCCGCCTCCAAATATTTCGGTTCTCTGTTTAATTGTCCAGAAATGTTGTCGGTTAGCCATCAGACTACCGGGACAGAGGCCGCCGAGGTCCAAAACTGCTGATGACGCTTCTAAGCCAGTCGCCAGTTCGCTGGTACTCAGTGAGTTGCTTTTACAGCTCCTGATACCCACTACTTCTGATTCGCAAGCCTCTACTGAGACCCATTCGGAGTCTGGTATGCCGCAAGATACTTCAACTATGGAACCCGCGGATGTCTCTACCTTGGATGGGTATGGAGCCACTGTGCAGGCACCGGCTTCGGAGGGTGTATTCAGGCCTACGGACTTGCATATCAAACTGACGCCTCCTTCTTTACTTAGGCCTAAATCTCGATCCATGTCTAAAAAAAACGATGGACAAAAAACAAAGAGCCAGCAAAAGTGACTGAAATAAATGTTTTCAATGATACATACAGCAAAAAAACAAACCGGTTTCGGCTGGAACAACAACATAGCCTTCCTCAGTGTATAGATTCAATTCAAAAAACACATGCTGTTTAAATACTATAAAGATATTACCCATTGGTTGAATACTCATAAATATTCATTTAGTCCAGGGGAAAATAAACCCCCAATCTTTATGATCCACTTTTTCTCTTTGCTATTCAATATATTATGCCACCCAGTTTTATTTGTACGGTTTCCATATACTACATCAATAATAATAAACTTAAATTCAGCAGTCAGATGCATCAACTGATGTTTATATAAGGCATTTGTCAGTTTTTTATGTTTAATGTTACTCGTGTTCAGAAATGCGTGATCTGATGGGACGAGATGTCTGCCCTACATAGAATGCTCCACAGTTGCATGTAGCCAGGTAAACAACCCAATCGTTACTACAATTAGCAAAAAAGCTTATGTCAAAAACCTGGGAGCAATTTCTACTAGAAAAAACTTTGGATGTGCTAATATATTTGCAATTAGAACAATGGCCACATGGGGAGCATCCATGTATAGTCTTCCCTGATATAGTAGTCTGTTTAGATACAGAATGTTTATTGTCACTATATTTATAGTGATTGAAATAAGATTTAAGATTCTTTCCATTTCTGTATGAAAAAATGCATCTGTCTGGAATAACATTAGCAACTATTTGATCAGATTGTAAAATATTCCAATGTCTACGGACACTGTCTAAAAGATAATTAGTGTTCCGAGCATAAGTGGTAGTGAATCTTAATGTTTGCGATGCTGTACCTGTACGATCCCTGTATTGAAGTAAATCAGATCTCTCCATGTTATTCACCTGATGTATGGCAGCTGATATGTTGCCAACTTTATAGCCCCTTTGTTTAAACCTGTTTAAGTCACATTGATTGAAACAGAATGTAGACTGTTTCGAACAAATACGCTTGGCTCTAATAAACTGAGATTTGAGAATGTTCCTAGTTATGTGTGGAGGATGGTAGCTAGAAGCATGTAATAGGGAGTTGTATTGTGGGAACTTTCTATACATTTCCGTTTCCAAGGTACCATCAGGGAGCTTATGTACAAGGACATCCAGAAATGTTATATTATTAATATCATGGCGTTCATTAAAAAAAACGATGCCCAGGCCACATGCTCAGGCCTCTGTGCCTTAAAAAAAAAAAAAATGATATGAATGGCTAAAGATCTAATAACTCTAATTAGGGGTAGCCACCCCCCCCCCCTTTCTAAGAGGCCTAGGACTGAAGTTGATTATGAATCTTCTGATCAGGATTCTGTTTTTTTCTGATTCTTCAGATGATCTGGATTCGCCCTTATCTACTTATGAAGATTCTGATGTAGAGGACTCTATTCCCTCTGCTTCCCCTCCTGAGGATTTTTCTTTTGGGGAAACCTTAGCATTTTCACTGGGAAAGCCAGGATTTTTCTGATTCAAAAAAGAGGCTTAGGGATTTCCTTCTCCTTCCTCAGCATAGGCCTTTAGCTATTCCTCCTGTACTAGACATTGTTGATGATGCTTTTTTGGAATCTAGTTTGGTCCCTGATTCCCTGCCTCCTGCTCCCAGAAAACCTGACAGATAATACAGGGTCCCGGACGGGTCCCACAAGTTCCTTTTCAAAAATCCTATTGCAGATCCAGAGACTATTTCACAGGGGCCCAAGGGCATTAAGGCTTCTACTGCTAAAAATCCTACCCCTTCTGATAGAGACTCCTGGGCACTGGATAGATGGGGTAAGAAGGTTTATACTTCTGCAACCTTGACCATTAGAGCTTTAAACTGACCGTTTCATATGTTAAAGTGTCAGCAACATGTTATTGGACTGCTTAAACAGAAAATGATGTTGATTCCTGATTGTGTGGAAAATAAAGAATTACAGGATTTAATGCATTCTGCTGAACAAGTTGGAAAACATGCTTTGCAATGTGGTTTTGATTCATTAGAGGCCTCTTGCAGGGCTGCTGTTACTGTGTCTGTGCTCAGAAGACATGCTTTGCTTAAGGAGCAGTCTTTGCCTGATCATGTTAAAGCTAAATTGTTGGATGCTCCTTTAAATCAGGACCACCTGTTTGGCAACAAAGCTGAGGAAGTTCTTAAAAAAGATGGAAGATCAAGCTAAATCTATTTTTTACAGGTTCAGCCTCCTAGATTTAGTAGGCACTGGCCCTCTAAGAATTGGTCCTTTCAAGCTCCTTCCAGGTCTTCCCAAGCCAAACCCAGACACAGCAAAAACCCCAGGTTCAGTCCCAGGGGACACACAGAACTAAGCAGTGGGGGGCCTCCACTTCCAAATCTGGGAATAATAAGATTCCCCCCTATGGTAAACTGTCTCAATGACTTCCTTTTAAAATTTCCAAGCACTTATCAACTGACTACATCTTTGGGGGGAAAGATTGCTCTTCATGCAAAGAATTAGGAACTCATTACCCAGGACAAATGGGTTTTTTAAATATAGTGTCCCAGGGATACAGATTTCACTTCCACACTTTGGCAACACCGAGTTGTTGGCCAGACCTACCCCCAAATCAGTGGGCAGAGGCCCAAAAACAAGTATTTTCTCTCTTAAGCATGGGGGCTAGTCAACTGGTACCAGAAGAGGAAAAGGGACAAGGTTTCTACTCAAGACATTTCCTGGTACCCAGAAAAGACCATTCATGGCATCCTATCCTGGACCTGTCTAATCACATTTTTGGATATTCCAAAATTCAAGATGCTGACTCTTCAATTGCTTCCTATGCTAGACAAAGATGCCTGGTTGGCAACACTAGATTTAAAAGAAGCATACCTGCACATCCCAATCAGGGACTCTTGCAGAAGATACCTACGCTTCAAAGCAGGCTACACGCACTATCAGTTCTCTGCACTGCCCTTTGGCTTATCTACTGCGCCCAGGTTCACAAAGTGCCTAGCTCCAGTTATTGCATTTTGCAGGCAAAGAAGTATTCAAATATACCCATACCTGTAAGATTGTCTAATTCAGGCAGAATGCCAGAACATACTTTTGAATCCTCTGGCCTTTGTAAAAAGGCTTCTAACTTGTCTGGGATACACCATAAACGAAAAGCAATCACACCTGGTACCCTGTCAACAAATTACATTCTTGGGTGCAAGCTTGAATACAACTTCCCAGATGGCTTACCTCACACCAGAGAAACAAATTCATTTGACAACCTACTTCAAACAAGTGGCCACAAAGACCCTGCTATCTGCAAGACAAATATTGCAAGCCTTAGGGTTCATGGCCTCCTGCATTCTTCTATTTCCATATGCAAGACTGCATATGAGGAAACTACAGTGGTATCTAAAAAGCCTATGGTGTCAACATTCTCAAGACCTAGAAACGATGATTCCTGTCATACCTTGCCTACGCCTAGAGTTCCTTTGGTGGGCAGAGGCCTGCCACCAAAACAAAGGAATACCATTCACACCACCCCTACCGCCCAAACCCTAACAACAGATGCATCAGACTATGCATGGGGGGGGCTCACCTGGCAGGGAAGTGCATTCAGGGCAAATGGAGCCCAAGTCAAATGCACCTGCATATCAATCAAAAATAAATTTTAGCTGTAGAGAATGCTCTGACAGACTTCAAGGACCACATTCTTCCAGGACAACTAATGGTAAAGACCGGCAACACTACTGTTTTGTGTGGTACGTAAACAAGCAGGGGGGGGGGTACATATTCTTACCCCCTCTGCAGACTAGCCATGGCTCTGTGGAACACAGCATTGAGCTACCAAGTGCACCTACAAGCTCAATTCCTGCCAGGAAAATTAAATACACTGGCAGACTGACTAAGCAGAAACCTCATGGACCCACACGAGTGGAAACTGGAACCAAGGATTTTCAACATATTGACAAGCAAATTGGGGAGCCCAGATAGAGACCGGTTTGCCTCTTCCCAGAACTACCAATTGGACAAATTTTTCACAAGGACTCCCCACAAACAAGCCTGGAAAGTGGATGCTCTGTCTGGAAAGTGGATGCTCTGTCCTTCAGCTGGAAAAACCTATCAGTCTATGCCTCCCCCCCCCCCGCCTCTGCTATCCAAAGTACTAGTAAAAATCAAACAGTACAAACCAAGGATGATTTTGATTGCTCCAGACTGGCCGCGCCAACACTGGTACCCCCTCCTGCGCAGTGTGTCACTGTTATCTCCATGGCACCTGCCTCAGACTCCATCCCTGCTGTCTCAGCAGGAGAACCAGATTCTGCACCCGCAGCTTTTAACACTGAACCTTGCAGCCTGGCTAATTGCGTAATCTCTCCTTTACCATCCCTCAGCAAACCTGTGATGGATATCATTTTAGAGACAAGGAGGCCTAGTACTAGAAAATCTTATGCTGAATAATGGAAAAGTTTCTGTGCCTGGAACCAATCTCAAGCGATAAGCACAGCAGCGCCCAATTTACCTCGGATTTTACAATACTTAACTGGATGCTTCACAAGGGCCTTTTTCCTCCATTAAAATCCACACCTCAGCCATTTCAACTCATTATAACACAGAACCTCCCCTCTTCTCTCATCCACTGCTCAAGCAGTTCCTCAGAGGGGCAAAAAATTTGACACCACCCAGGAGAGCTCCAACCCCAGCCTGGGACCGTAACTTTGTCTTGGAGAAACTTACTCTACCTCCTTTCGAGCCAGTTGCTACTGCAGACTTAAAATTTTTTTCTTGGAAAACAGCTTTCCTTTTAGCAATCACTTCAGCTAGAAGGGTATCTGAATTACAGGCCCTTATGGTAGTGGAGCCTTTCATCATCTTTCATGCGGACAGGGTGTCCCTCAGAACCAATCCATCCTTCATGCCCAAGGTGGTATCCAGTGTGTCTCTTAAGTCCATTCATTTGCCAACCTTCTTTCCCAATCCACAGAATAAAGGGGAACGGATACTGCATTCCTTAGATGTGCACAGACAACATAGATTCTACTTTGGACAGGACTAAACCTCAAAGGAAATCTGAACAACTGCTGGTGGCATTTGCTGCAGGGGCAGAGGGGAAGGCTATTTCAAAGCAAACCATTTCTAAATGTATAAGCATTTGCATTCATTTCTGCTATAAGCACCATGGAAAACCTATCCCCCAGGGGATCAGACCTCACTCCACCAGGGCTGCATCTACCTCTACAGCCTTTCTCAAAGGCGTCCCTACCATGGACATCCTAGAAGCTACTACCTGGAGTTCTGTACATACTTTCATCAAGCATTATCATTTGCCACTTTTTTCTAAATCCAGAGCTGGCTTTGCCACTGCAGTCTTGCAGGGCCTTATAGCAGGCCCTAATGCTATCTCAATTCCTCCTCCCAACCATAGCTTTGGGAATCTGCCCAAATGTAATGACTGCAACAGTGAAGCACGAAGAGCATAGTACAGTTGTGTACACTTATCATAAATGTAGATGTTAGAGTGTATTCACTGTTGCAGTCTTGGTTACCCTCCCTCCAGTCCCCTAACTTCTTTTGGCTATACCTCTACTTTCCTTTACTATGCTTAAAAGCCTTTTTGGGTGTATTTGCTTTTTTGTTGGAGGTATATCTTTGTACTTTTATATTTAATTGCTTCCCATTAGGGGGGCACCTGACATCTGGGGCATGAAAAACTGATGTAATGGCGTCAGCTGCGTGTTTTATAACCCTGACGACCTGACGTCATGGAAGAAGGGACAGCAACTGACACAGGACCCTAGAATTTGTTAATCAGGCCGACTGAGGGCTGCCTGCAAGCAGATAACCCAAATGTAATGACTGCAACAGTGAATACACTTGAACATCTACATTTATGGTAAGTACACAACTGTACTTTCTTTACAGACACACATTAGAATGCAACATTGAAGGATATTTGTTTTGTATCTTGGAATATTTGCAGATGTTCTTCGTGTTTCACTGTTGCAGTCATCACACTTGGGTTATCTGTCTGCAGGTAGCCCATCGGCCCGAATACCAAAGACTTAGTATTTCTCTGTCGGTTGCTGTCACTCCAGTTCTGACATCAGGTCGTCAGGGGGTATAAAAACAGGCAGCCAACGCCATTACATCAGTCTTTCTTGCTGAGGAGCTTGAAGCAGAAGCCGTTCGCACAAGTGCTGTTCGGCTGCTACCTGAGTTTTTGTTTCTGAATTGAATTATCCTGAAGCTAAGTACCCCGTTGGGATCCTTTTTTCTTGCCCTAACCGATGTCAGAAAAAGTTAACAATTGTCTTGCCTGTGGAAAGCAAATACCACACCGAGATTTCCATTCTTACTGTCACCTGTTTAGACCCAGACCATGACATAACTCGCTGTCAGTTTTGTGCCTTGTTCAATGCCCGAACTATTCATCATCGGGCCCTTATTGTCGCTAAATATTTTCATTTTCGATCTCCGTATTCTGAAATGGCTTCGGTAAGCCATCTGACTACAGATCTGAAAAAACGTAAGGATAAAGACAGAGACAGACCGCACAGGTCCAAAACTGCCGACAGCACTTCCGTTAAGCTAGTCGCCAGTTCACCGGTACTCCGTGAGGTGCTTTTGCAGCCCCTGATGCCCACTTCAGTGGATTCACAGGCCTGTACCGAGACCCGTTCGGAGTCCGGTATACTGCGAGACTCTTCTTCTACTATGGAACCTGCGGATGTCTCTACCTTGGATGGGTCTGGAGCCGCTGAGCAGGCACTGGCTTCAGAGGCAGTTCTTCGCACTACCGATATTCGACACAAACAGACTTTTTTCGCATCTTCAGTTCTGTCTAGAACTACCGAATTTTTAAGGCCAAGAGTACACGCTACGCCTAAAAAAACAATGACCCAAACGCATGCACCTGTTTCCTTGCCACAACATCAAATGCTTAAAATGGCAGAAGACCTTTATTATGCTGATTAGGGGAAGTCCGCCTTCCCCTGCTAAGAGAAAGAGACCTGTCCCCAGCAGCTTTAACAGACAAAGAGTCCGACGACTCTGAGGTATCTGATTATGAAGACATGCCTTTATCTACTTATGAGGACTCTGATGCAGAGGAATCCATTCCCTCTGCTTCTCCTCCAGAGGATTTTTCTTTTGGTGAAACCTTAAATACTTTGAGAGCATTTCCACTGGGAGTGCCAAGACTATACTCAGTCCAAAAAGAGACTCGGAGAATTTCTAGATTTGTCACAACATAGGCCTTTAGCAATACCCCCAGTCCTGGATGTTGTGGATGATGTCTTATGGAATCCACCTTAGCCCCTGCTCCTAGGAAACCAGACGGGTACTACAGAGTTCCTGACTCTCACAAATTCCTTTTCAGAAATCCTACTGAGGTAGTCTCCCAGGGGCCTAAAGGTATCAAAGCAACTACAGCTAAGAATCCCACCTCTTCGGACAAGGATTCCAGAGCTTTAGACAGATGGGTTAAGAAAGTATACACCTCTGCAAGCAACTCTCGCCATTAGGGCTTTGAATTGCCCATTTCACATGCTGAAGTACCAACAAAATATTATGGAACTTATTAAGCAAAAAAATAGCTACCTTTACAGACTGTGCAAAAATTAAAGAATTACAAGAGCTTTTGCATTCTACAAGCCAAGTCAGCAAGCATACTTTGCAATGTGGCTTTGACGCCCTAGAAGCATCTTGCAGGGCAGCAGTCACTGGTTCTGTACTGAGAATGCATACTCTGCTTAAGGAGCAGACCTTGCCAGACCATGTCAAATCAAAGTTATTAGATGCTCCTTTGAACAAGGGCAATCTGTTTGGCACCAAAGCAGAAGAGGTTCTTAAAGATGGAAGAAAAAGGCTAAATCTATGCATACAGTCAAAAGACTTCTTGCAAGTACAGCCTCCTAGATTCAGTAGGCATTGCCCCTCAAAACATTGGTCCTTTCCATCCCTTTCAAGGCCATCTCAAACTAGACCCAGGGGAAACGGACCTCCCCAGACTACAGTTTCAGGGTATGCAGAGATCTAAGCCATGGAATGCATCCACTTCAAAAACAGGGAGTGCTAAACCACCCCCTTACGGAAATAATTTACAATGACTTCTCAACTCCACTCCCCACCCTCTGTCCAACTGCTTGTGCCCCTAGGAGGAAAATTTGCCCATCATACAAAAAACTGGACTTCCATCACCAAAGACCGATGGGTCCTCAACATTGTATCCCAGGGGTACAAATTGTACTTCCACTCACTGCCAACCCTAAAAGAGTTCCCAGACCTTCCTTCAAACCAGTGGGAAGAGGCACAAAACCAAGTTCAATCTCTGCTCTCTAGAAGGGCAATTCAGCCTGTTCCTGCAGAATAGATAGGTCAAGGGTTCTATTGCAGACTTTTCCTGGTACCCAGAAAAGAGGGCACTTGGCGCCCAATCCTATATTTTTCCATTCTAAACACCTTCCTGGTGGTACCAAAATTCAAAATGCTCATCCTGCAGCAGCTTCTTCCTATGCTGGCCAAAGATGCCTGGTTAGCCACCCTAGACTTAAAAGAAGCCTAGCTGCACATCCCTATCAGGGACTCTTGCAGGAAATATCTACGCTTTAGGGCAGGATCTATGCATTATCAGTTTTTTGCACTTTCCTTTGGCTTATCCACTGCTCCCAGAGTATTCACAAAATGTCTGGCTCCAGCCATTGCCTACTGCAGACAGAAAAATTCAAATTTACCCTTACTTGGACGACTGCCTGATTCAGGCAGGCAGTCAGGAAATGCTGTTGCAGCACCTGACATTTGTAAAAAAACTTCTAACCTCCTTGGGGTACACCATCAATGAAAAGAAATCAAAACTAGTCCACAGTCAAAAGATTGTATTCCTGGGAGTAAGCTTGGACACAGCATCCCAGATGGCATTCCTTACTCCAGAAAAACAAGCCTATCTGACAGACTACTTCACGCAAATAGCCACCAAAACCTAGCTATCTGCAAGAAAAATCCTGCAGGCCCTAGGGTTTATGGTCTCATATGTCCTACTAATTCCATATGCCAGACTGCATATGAGGAAACTTCAGTGGTACTTAAGTCTTTGGTGCCAACATTCTCAGGACCTGGAAACTGTCATTCCTATAATACCTTGTCTAAGGACAGAGTTTCTTTGGTGGGCAGCAGCATGCAACCACAACAAGAGACTACCCTTTACTCAACCCCATGCCACCCAGACCCTAACCACAGATGCATCAGACTATGCCTGGGGGGCACACCTGGATGACAAGTGCATTCAGGGACACTGGAGCCCAAGTCAAATTCATCTGCACATCAACCAAAAAGAGATGTTAGCTGTTCAGCACACTCAGCTTTCAGATCCCTACTCTCACCAGGACCCCTGCTAATAAAAACGGGCAACACAACAGTTATGTGGTACATCATCAAGCAGGGGGGAACACACTCTTACCCACTCTGCAGGCTAGTCATGGCCCTGTGGAACACGGACTTGGACATGCAGGTCCATCTGCAAGCTCAATTCCTGCCAGGCAAACAAAACTCACTGGCAGATGACTTGAGCAGAAATCTCCTAGACCCACATGAGTGTCAATTAGAGCCCAGCACCTTCAGCCTTCTGATTCAGAAATGGGGGACCCCAGAGGCGGATCTCTTTGCCTCCCCCTGCAATCACCAGCTCAGCAAATTCTGCACCAGGACACCTCAGAACAGGGCCTGGAAAGTGGATGCCCCATCCTTCCAGTGGGTAAACCTCTCAATCTATGCATTTCCCCCTCTGCCCCTTCTCTCAAGAATATTGCTCAAGATAAGATAGGACAGACCAAGGACAATTCTAATTGCCCCGGACTGGCCATGCCAACATTAGTACCCACTCCTGTGCAGCCTGTCACTGGTACAGAGCCTGACCCTGCTCACTCAGCAGGAGGGATAGATCTTGCATCTGCAACTACAAACCCTAAATCTTACAACCTGGCTTATTCCTTGAATTCTCCCCCAGTGACCAGCTTAAGCAAGCAGGTGCTGGACGTCATTCTTGAAGCCAGAAGAACCCAGTACAAGGAAATCCTATGCTGATAAGTGGAAAAGGTATTGCTCCTAGATTCAGTCTAAAGGAGAGGACACAACTCTGCCCTCCCTACCTCTAATGCGGATCTACTCCACAGAGGCCTTTCCTTCTCCATTAAGATTCATGCCTCTGCTGTCTCGGCTCATTACAACTCTGAGCCACCCCTATTCTCTCACCCCCTCATCAAATGGTTCCTGCGAGGGTCAAGCAAATTAAGGCCACCAAGGAGAGCACCCACCCCTGCTTGGGACCTCAACTTTGTACTGAAAAAGCTTACACTACCCCCCCTTTTGAGCCTGCAGCGTCAGCAGACTTAAAATTCCTCTCTTGGAAAACAGCATTGCTGCTGGCCATCACTTCAGCAAGAAGAGTGTCTGGGCTACAAGCACTTATGGCAGTGGGAACCCTTCATTATTTTTCATGCTGACAGGGTCTCCCTCAGGATTAATCCTTCCTTTATGCCCAAAGTGGTGTCCAACATGGCTCTCAACCAATCTATCCATTTGCCAACCTTCTTTCCTAATCCTCAAAATAAAGGGGAAAGGATCCAGCACTCCTTGGATGTGCACAGACAGCACAGATTTTACCTGGATAGGACTAAGTCCTTCAGGAAATCTGACCAGTTAATTGTGGTTTTGCACCAGGGGCGGAGGGCAAGGCCATTTCAAAACAGACAATTTCCAAATGGATAGCACACTGTATCCATTTCTTCTACAAAAACCATGGGAAACGAACCCCTCAGGGGGGCAGAACACATTCCACTAGGGCAACTACTACCTCTACAGCATTCCTCAGGGGAGTTCCTACCAGGGACGTTCTGGAGGCTGCTACCTGGAGTTCTGTACACACATTCACCAAGCATTACCACCTGCCTATATTTTCCAAATCCAGGGTGAGTTTTGCAGCTGCAGTCCTGCAGGGCATTCTAGCCAGCCCAAACCCTTCTTGACTGTCTCCACCCTTTCTACAGCTTTGGGAATCAACCCAAGTGTGATGACTGCAACAGTGAAACACGAAGAACATAGTACAGTTGTGTACACTTACCAAAAATGTAGATGTTCGAGTGTATTCACTGTTGCAGTCCTGGTTTCCCTCCCTCCAGCCCCATGCTCTCTCTCCCTCCTCTCTGTGTATACTACTTACTCCTTGCAGGGGTATTGGTATTTACTTTTTACTGGTGGTGGTTTCCACCATAGCTTAGCTCCCTATTGGGGGGCTCCTTACATTTGGTGCAAGAAAAACTAATGTAATGGCATCAGCTGCCTGTTTTTATACCCCTGGCGACCTGACGTCAGACCTGGAGCGACAGCAACCGAAGCAGAAATACTAAGTCTCTGGTATTCGGGCCGACTGAGGGCTACCTGCAGGCAGATAACCAAGTGTGATGACTGCAACAGTGAATACACTCGAACATCTACATTTATGGTAAGTGTACACAACTGTACTTTCCTAGGGGTGGGCCTTGGGAGCTAGGAATTGAGGTTCTGGCGTAACATCGTCTCATTGATTCTTGGTTCCTACAGTTGCACCTTACACTACTGCTATAGAACTTTGGGATACAGAATATCCTTTAATGGCTATATCCTCTCTATCCCCCACCCCATCCCCTCCATCATAGTTCTGAAATGACCTCCAGTATGTGGCTATTGCAGTGGTAAAGGAGCCGAGTTGTCACAATTCCTTTGTACTCATCTGTACTGTTTTGTTTCTGGTATGCCATAAGAGGTGAAATACAAGGAAACACCATGTATTTCTAAACAAATTTAACCCTGAGGAGACATCCGCTTTTAGAGAAAAATAAATGCAATATGTAGGTAGTGTTTGAACACACTTATGTCTACTTTATAATGCTTATTTCCTCTGGTGATGTAATTTTTGCGGAAACAGCCACCTTGCTTGGATTCTGTTTTCTGCATAACATGAGAGGCTGTCATCTCGTCTGATAACAGGTTTAACGTCCTTGAAACTTTAAAGTGGGCGCTGACTACTCCAGCTGAGTTTCTGCTTCCATTGCAGCTATCTCTCTGATGCAGAATGCTCACTCACAAACTTCTAGAAATTCCATCATATCCATGGTGCTGTTTGCTTGTGAACAGTCCATGATTAGCTTGACTGTGTGTACAACACCCTTTCCTGCTATGTAGATAGTAGTTATCAGACCAGACCACTAAAGCTGATTTTTTGGTCTCTGCCATATAAAGGGCAGAATTGCTGGAAAAGTTTGTTGTAGACTGCTCTCAAATGTTATGCAAAAGGAGTGGTGGTTTCTTTACAACTTACTGAATGTTTCCTTAATAGTGTGAGAGTTGAGGTAATAAAATTGTGAACAAACTTTGACATGCAATAATGTTGTATGCTCCTGTATCTTTATACATACTGTTAATTTAAGTGTGCATCAGAGTTTGCCCAGTAACTTGTAAATTAAGCAAAGGGATGTTGTAAACCTTGTATTTTACACCCTGCCTTAATCACTTGCCCCTTTTATGATTAAACACGCATCGTGATCTCCTTGCTCATTTTTGTGATTAAATGCACAATTGATCACTTTGTTCCACAATTCTGAACTGTCAGGATAAATGAAGTCTTTTTTTTTTATGTTAAAAATAAATGTTAGGCTGAGTTGCCCTGGGTAGATTTAAAAAATGGAAATGTCCAGTTTAACAAAGCAATGGAATGCATTTTATTGTAGTGTGCAAGACTGCTGATTTATTTTTTAATGTATTGTATTCAAGCTGCTCTATAGGTACAAACAGGTACTGAGGTATGTGGTTAGGTATACATTCATTTGTTTGAAAGGTTGTACGATTCACCAAAGTGCAAAAGTACAACCTCCAGATGTCTGAAATGCCGAGTGACAATGGTTTGACTTTCAATGAGAGAATGCACATTGGCATTCGTTCATTGGAAGTCGGCATTTCAGGTGCAGATCGCACTATAGTGGGGATCGGGAAATGAACCCTTTCCCTCAGTGCGATCTCTGAGTTTGAATATTAAAGTAGAAGGGTGTGGGGGGTGTAGGGGGGCTTGACCCCCTACATAACGATGTTTGGAGATTTCGATTTCAAAAATGGTCGAATCTGTTTTTCCAGATTACCATTTTCAAAATCTTGTTCCATTCGAAATTGTTTGGTTCGGCATTTAAAGTCGCACAATAGTGTGAATGCACAAATGCCTTTCAAACAAATTAATGTGTACCATGTGGTTAGGGTCCCTGATCAAGTTAACTTTTATGAAATGACAATAACTGCAAACTTGTAGTGGCAATCATTCTTACATGGCGATAATTGCAAGAAATAGCTTTAGTCTGAATTGTGCATACTGATATGGATATAGGAAATCATTCCAAAACTCCAGAGATTGGACATTAGGGTTTGTTTTAATTACATTCGGTTGTCCACCAGAACTGCAAAAGTTAGAAATCAGGCTACATTGGCCTTTTGAAGGCCGGCATACTGTACTGAAGTGCACTGCTTGTTGTCACAACCCAGTACTGAACTGACATTCAAACATATGACTTCCCATCCTGCTAAGTTGTTAACAGGGTAGCTTGCACAATATACCTAAATTTATGTTTCAAGCAACTAGAATTCCTGTATTTATTCTACATGCTAAATAATACATTTATTTGCACTGCTATTGATTGCATTGCTGTTGACCATGTGTGGTATGCCTGTCCTTAACATGCTTGTTAGGACAGCGTAAGCCTATAAGGACCTCTGGCTGTAAGACAAGACTAGAATGTCTGTTCTACTGGTAAGTTCGTGTTCTATTCATAGGTTCATGCTATCCAATGACCACAAAGGTCTTTGAAAGCCTATCCATAGAACCCAACCCAATTTTATCCCAGAGTTCCTTAGTGGGGGTATGTTGGTAAAAAGATGGTTAAGGATTATTTGGGTGGGGAGTGTGTTTAATAGACAGAGATCAAAAATAAGTACATTTAATCCCCAAGTGAGACATGGGGGCCAGGCCAGGGGTGAATTTGCAATTTCCTATCCATTGAGTAAGGTTTCTTTTGAACAGGGTCAGGGATGAAATCTCTGCTACATGTAGATGGGGAGCTTATTCTGTAGCGTGTGGATCATTTGAGACGCATCAGTCCCTCCAACAGGTTCTGTTTGTCACAGACAAAGTTTGGATCCTTGGATCTAGGTTTTCTGAAGTTTGTCTGGTGGATGTGCAAGAGATCCATCAGAGATGGATCTGAGGATGCCTTGCATGCTAGTCATAGAGCGCCTCTCAGTAACCTGTGAGAGACTGAGTACAGAGATAGGACCTTAAGGTGATCTGTGTAGGACAATATATTCATAGACTGGATTCTCCTGTTGGGGAACCTTTGAGGGTATACCTCTCAACCGTACAGATTTTCACAGAATGTCCAGATTTTTCTTATTTTTGGTCTGTTTCTCATAAAGTTGTGGTTTTCTGGCCAAATCATTGGCAAACCATTGAGGGTTAGAGTCAGAAAATGACAGAATTTGAGTTTCAGACTTCATACCCTTCAGAAAATTTATTCTAATGGAAAACCTGTTATTCCACCAACTTTCTAAGTTTGTATGAGCAATATTTAAGAAGTGTCCCTATTTTTGGGCCTTTGTCCCACCATTATTTATGGCTTTGTCCAGATTTCTTGCTCTAAGAGGTTGAGAAGTATGTTTGAGGATGTTCCAACTGTTGCAAGTTCCTGGCTAGTTACATGCCAAAGGGTGCATTGTACTCCATGCCAAAAGGTGCATTGTACACAATGATGGGTCTAATAAGGGCTGAGTCGAGTGGTAGTATTATTTGCTTGGACCTGGACGCCATATCCTTGCTTATGAGCTGGGTGACAAGAAGATTTTCTTACTATATTTGTTACTGCATTTAGGCACTACATGATACTCTGCTGCCATTGGATGTAGCGATGCATTTTACAAAGCAATGCATCACATGACAGCTGTGTTTGCAAGAAGCAGGGAGTCCTAGATCTGGTAACAGTGGTCTTTTTACACATATTAGCAGAGGAGACTAAGACAGGAAAGCTTTCCTAAATTTCATATCAAATTTGCTAATGCGTCAATCAAACTAAACACACTTGTTGATACTTCAAGCTGACAAAACGAAAGGTTTAAAAAAAAACCAAGCATTTTAGCAAGGTGGGCAGTTCTCTGCACCCCTCCTCTGGGGTGCTGCACCCCCATGTTTATATTTATGCTAATTTCATCATTTGCACAACTGTGGCGAGAGAGAAAAATATTATTTGAGAGTTTCAGACACAGAATCTGACCAGAATGCACCCAGTTTATATTGGACCGTATATATGGAACTGATACTGCGGTAGTGGTGCTGCGATAGCCAACACATAAAAAATCTACTGCCAATCATTAGCGGACCGGAGTTCCGCTGTGGTGACCCCTAATCGGGAAAAGCCAAAAGACACAAACAAACCTATATGGAACTGATGGGAAATGCTTCAGAATGGCATACACTGGTAGGGTCAGTGTGATGATGAATGTAGTTTTAATTCCATGTCTTGTATCTGCGGTTAAGGAAGGAGTATGTGTCTGATTTGGTAAATTGAAATTGTATAGATCATGCTGCATTATTGTTCATTTGTGTTTCACATTGGGAATCTAGCAGTGTTAAACTCATTTAGCAGTATTAAACTCATCTAACAACGAAAGTGAGGTTTTCCTTCACATGGCTATGAGTACATCCCAGTGTTGCAATTAACGTACTCTACAGCCTCGTATCACCTTGAAACAAAGTTGTATTTGAAGTTTTCGTTGAGTTTACTAAGATAAACATAAAGATAGATTTGTATATTTTGCTAGTCTTAGTCCATTCCTTTGACCTGCAGTAGTAAGCAAAACATTGGCATAGGATTAAAACAAAAGTAGAACAATCTGGGGATCCTTGAAGCATGGGATTGCCCCCGTATCCTTATTGCCACAACTAGAGGATTTCTTTTTTTGATGTAGTGGGTTTGAGGATGAATAACAAGCTATACTACCCATCTTCTTCAGTAGAAGTGCAGGTGCTGTGTAACAAGCTACACTTCCCGTCTTCCTCTGTAGAAGTGCAGGTGCTGTGCAATGAGCTACACTTCCCATCTCCTTCGGTAGAGGTGCTGTGTAATGAGCTGTGCTACCCATCTCCTTCAGTAGAAGTGCAGGTGTTGTGTAACAAGTTACACTTCCCTTCTTCCTCTGGAGAAGTGCAGGTGCTGTGCAATGAGCTACACTTCCCATCTCCTTCAGTAGAGGTGCAGGTGCTGTGCAACGAGCTACACTTCAGTCTCCTTCGGTAGAGGTGCAGGTGCTGCGTAATGAGCTGCGCTACCCATCTCCCTCGGTAGAGGTGCAGGTGCTGTGTAATGAGCTGTGCTACCCGTCTCCTTCGGCAGAGGTGCAGGTGCTGTGTAAAGAGCTGTGCTACCAGTCTCCTTCGGTAGAGGTGCAGGTGCTGTGTAACGACCTGCGCTACCAGTCTCTTTTGGTAGAGGTGCAGGTGCTGTGTAACAAGCTGTACTACCCATCCCCTTCGGCAGAGGTGCAGGTGCTGTGTAACGAGCTGCGCTACCAGTCTCTTTTGGTAGAGGTGCAGGTGCTGTGTAACAAGCTGTACTACCCATCCCCTTCGGCAGAGGTGCAGGTGCTGTGTAACGAGCTGCGCTACCAGTCTCCTTTGGCAGAGGTGCAGCTGCTGTGTAACGAGCTGCACTACCTGTCCCCTTCAGCAGAGGTGCAGCTGCTGTGTAACGAGCTGCGCTATCTGTCACCTTTGGCAGAGGTGCAGCTGCTGTGTAACGTGCTGCTCTACCAGTCTCCTTCGGCAGTGGTGCAGCTGCTGTGTAACGAGCTGCGCTACCCTTCGGCAGTGGTGCAGCTGCTGTGTAACGAGCTGCGCTACCCTTCAGCAGAGGTGCAGCTGCTGTGTAACGAGCTGCGCTACCCTTCAGCAGAGGTGCAGCTGCTGTGTAACGAGCTGCTCTACGAGTCTCCTTCGGCAGTGGTGCAGCTGCTGTGTAACGAGCTGCGCTACCCTTCGGCAGTGGTGCAGCTGCTGTGTAATGAGCTGCGCTACCCTTCGGCAGAGGTGCAGCTGCTGTGTAACAAGCTGCGCTACCCATCCCCTTCGGCAGAGGTGCAGCTGCTGTGTAACGAGCTGCGCTACCAGTCCCCTTCGGCAGAGGTGCAGCTGCTGTGTTAGCAGACCTTGGGTGCAGTGCAGTAGATTGTTGCATTGCATAGAAAATCCATCTGTCTAACTTTAAAGATGCGCAACACTAATGACATTTTTTTACTGATTACTGCACCACTTTCACCTCATACCGTTGTACTAGTAATGATAGTAATTTCTCTTTCTTATTTTAGATGCCTCCTGTACTGTTGACTTTCAGTCCAAAAGGAATGCAAAGGGTGGGGGGTGGGTGGCACAAGAAGAACATCCTGTGTTGCCTTGTGAAGAAGACTGTAGTGACATTTTAGTTAAGTTTTTTTACTTTGTGTTCCAGTCTTTGTCACTGTAGCCTGCTTTATCACTGTGGTCATATTTTATTTATTTTGGCATTTGTAAACCAGGATAAGTCTAGGACAGGACAGGACAGGAACAAAGCAGAAAGTGTATAGGCATGTTCTATGTTCCTGTCATTCTAAACCCCCTGCTGTCTACAGCAAGAGTCCAAAAGACCCATTTGTATTTCTTGTGGCTGATGATATAAAAAGTGTTGCACACCACTATGTCTATTTCTGCCATGACTTAAACTTTTTACCAGGTATGTAACTTCCTCTAAATGTTTTATTGTTTGCTACAATTTTAGTCTCTAACTTACTATGTTCATGGCAACTCAGAGTTTGCTGGAAGTGTTTCATTACTCTGCTTTTTGTCTGCATTATTTATTTATTTATTTATTTAGGCTCATTTTGGCTTGTTTAATGATTGCTTATTATTCCTAACTTCACTTTGCTTTTCATTAGAGAGGTGCATTACATTTTTTTAGTGTGTCTGTGCTTCTGCTCCTACCCTTTATTGGAGACTGTCTGCATTAGCCATTAGTTTCAATTTATTGTAGTAATAATTCTGTTGCTGAATAGTGTTTGCTTCTGTCATCTTCAAATGTAAGCAGTCCATGTCAAGCATTTTATCTGCTTATCAAACAGAGTAAGTACAAGAAACATTTGTTAGCAAAAACATAAGTTAGCAGCAGAGGGAGGGTGTGTGTGTCTGTCTCTGTGTGTCTGTCTGTGTCTGTTGGGGGGGGGGGTCAAGGAATTGCAAATGGAGGGGGAAAAATGCGTGGGTACCACCAGGCAATTTCATTTGAAGTGTAAAAGTTTAGATGTGCAAATGTGATGTGCAGTGTGTATTTTCACATGGCATTTACCACACTTGATATTTTATTTCCCCTACTCTTTCAGGGTTTGTTTGTTTCTTATTGTGGAAGTACATTAAAGTACTGTAGCAAAATGTTTGTATTTGTTTTTTGTACTTTTAGTTATGATCAGTATTTTTGCATTTGGTACAGAAACTAAAACCAAATAAATGTTAACGTGGTTTTGTGATTTATGTTCATTGCCCTTCTCAGCTGAGCAACACGAATACCAGGATGCCAGAGACACAGCGTGTGAGCCCTGGGAGTGGAATTACACCACTGCAACAGATGCTGGCCTCTGGAACAGGAGCATTGTTAACATCTCTGTTTGGTAAGTGCCCTTTAAGTCCTTGTAACACAGCTCTCCCACAAACATGGTATCTATCCTGTGACCACAGTAGAAGCATTTCTACTTGACATAACTGTTGCATATTTTGTGTTATATTCTTGGCTCACCGGAAGGCTGGTGGGGAAGGGAGCTTTTTTTATTTTAAAGAAAAAGCTAGTTTGACAAGCCTCACCACTATTGCCTTGCTATTTTAATTATTCATTTGTTAACCAGATATGTGAACTGATCTTTTTTGGACCTATTTTGCTCATGAACAGAGCCAAATGGGTTGGGGCATATGAAGTATACAAGGTATACTTTTGGAATCTCAGAGAAAACTCAAGTGCATAGAGAGAATGCCTGCAGACAGTGGCTTGCAGCACCCACATAGTAAGATAAGGCCAGTACAGAACTTTGGACCTTGACACGCTGATGCAGTACCACTAGGCATGGTGCCACCCATTTATTTCTGTTTTTAAATGGCAGAATTATACTGTGATGATGTGTGGAATTTGGGACACATATTTTTGAAAAGCAAATCAGACTTTTAATGTCTGGGCAATTGCTAGATGGTACATTTTCAGCCTATGAATATGATAGTTGGACAGGCCAACTGTCTGTCCCCCTGTGCCATGGTTGCTGTCAGTGTCTATACTGATTTATCCCTCATTTGTGGTCTTTGTGTGTGAGGGTGACAGGACCTTCAAAGGAAGATCTTTTGGTAGCAGTCACAGGTCTTTTCTGTTTATCTTTAAAAAAAAAATAGCTGCTAACCAGGCAGGTAGTGTGTGGCATGATGCCTACAGTACCAACTCAGACCCAAGGAGCACAGTTACAATAGAGTGTAGTAGTAGCAGTTGAGGTACATTCATCCACATCTTGGCACTCGCTGTTTAGTTCAGGTCATGGTCAGTGTGAGGCTGGTCTCGGAAACACTGGGTATAAAAAGAGGAGCATCCAGGCTGGGACGCTACTCCATTCCAGTGTAGAGCATCCAGGCTGGGACACCACTCTATTCCAGTGTAGAGCATCCAGGCTGGGAAACCACTCTATTCTAGTGTAGAGCATCCAGGCTGGGACACCACTCCATACAAGTGTAGTGCTCAGTCATGCACATATGTCAATCATGCGTATGTGTATACACACACACACACACACCATGGCGCACACAGACAACCTAAGCAATAAGTCTCTATAGGTGGAAGCAAACCCCCCAAGCAGAAGTCACATGGACAGCAAATGAGACCAGAATCAAACCCCAGACCCTAGAGCTGTGGATCAGCAAAGTCCAGATCTGCTACAGTGCAGTGTAAGGCAACTAGAAGGTATGTTCTCCTGTCTGAATACAAGTCTATTAGATTTAACTTGTTTGTCTTTCTAAACATGTTTAGCAAAAAATTAAAAGGAATACTGTATCAAGTGTTAGGATGTGAAGTGTTTAGCCTCCTCGTGTAAATTTTGGTCTTAGAACTGTTTTCAGTACGTTTTGACAGAAATACCGTTTCCTCTTCCTGGGTTTACATGTTTTTCCACTGTCAAAATGTGCACATCACAGACTGACAGTTACAAGCATTTGCACTTGCCCACCTGTGTGTGTGTGTGTGTGTGTGTGTGTGTGTATAATATACACACACACACACACACTTTTATGTGTGTATGTATACATACACCAATTAGACTTTAAAGAGCATGTTTTATGCTTTGTTTTGGATGTGAATCATCAGTTCATATGCTCATAATTTAGTCTGAAGTATTTCGATTAGATTCGTGGCTGGGCTTCCTCCTTTGCAGAGTATGTGTGTCCTCCCAGACTCCTATCTGGGTTTTTTATCAATGGACTCCAGATCATTCCCATTTCCCAATTTTATTTAAGTAGGTGACCTGGAGTTGTTCAAATTGCCAACAGATAATGTATAGTGTCTGTGTGTGTGTTTATGTATTTTGCAGTAGACAGGCACCCTGTCCAGAACAGGTTTCACTGCCTTGTGCCTAGTAGCTGTCATTCTTGGCTCCTGTATCCAGTGTGTATTTTCACATAACCTTGATAT